>NC_134472.1:24956829-25005133 GCF_964194025.1 Convolutriloba macropyga
TTTATCCGACTCTCCATGAGTACACACTAATAAAAGTTCAGGTAAATTTACCTTAACGCAGTAAAAGTAAACCTTTGTTAAGGTAAAATTAAGGTAACCTCTACCTTAACTTTACCTTAACTTGAGTAAAGGTAAAAAATTACCTGAACTGTGTTAAGGTAAAATTACCTTAACTTACCTTAACTTTTTTTATAACTTTCTGGGTAAAATTATCAAACGAAATGTTGAAGTTTATTACAAGAGCTTTACAATGATCCTTATATGAAGCAATTTGAGCTAATATTTGTCGACCTACTTTACATCAAACACCAAAAATACTTTCGATGAGTGCTCAAAAAAATTTAGTGTGTATTTGATTGACTAAATTGAGCTAACCCCAGCAATTTATAAACTTTGAACACATTGGCACTATCTGGTGGTCATCCAAGTGAAATAACCGAGTACATAGGTTTTATTGGCGGTTATAGGGTTTAAAAAACAGAAAAAAAATTTTGTGGTTTTGTAACCCTCTTGATCTCCCCAAAATAAGAATTCAAAAATTCTTATATATTACAGAAAATTCGAGTCATTATGAATTCTAGGTTGCGCTGCTTGATATGATTCAATTGATATACCGAATTATCAGCTTCGGGTTAGTTGAATGCTAATATTAATAGCTATAACCTTTTTCCGATCTATGCATTCTGTTAGAGCTGAGCATAAGGAATAACAAATTTGCGTAGGAATTAAAAATTCAGTGCGGATTTAAAAAAGAATCCAATTAAATGCGTAGGACGAAAACTATTACTGTGTTCTATTTTTATCCAGATTATCCTTCCTCTTAGCCAGAAAACTGTGTATAGCAAATCAGAAACAGTAGCGTATGCTACGTAAGCAGAAAAAATTGTTAACAAACTTAACAAAAATAAGAGAACTCACAATTTGAACAAGTAAACAAGTGAGATGGCAACAAAAATTGTCAGCCTAGCAACTTGAGGTAGCACATAATATCAGCAATAAAATTGTTGAAATGATGTGAAATTGAGCAGTGTATTTGCTACTTCTTCATGTCAAAACCATACCCTTGAGCAGTATAATTGTTAATTTTTTCTTGAGAGAGCAATATTTTGTCTAACATTGTGTCTTGTATCAAAAACGTCTCGAACAGTGAATTCAATTTTCTGTGTCCTGATTTCCAGTCTTCAACTCGTGAGTACTCTGCAAAAATTGCAATACACACAGATAGGATTAAGTTAGAAATCATTTTTTCATAACGGAAAAGCTAACAAGGAAAAAGGATTCTCAAAATCGTCGGAAGTTAGTGCGAGTTCGGATGGGAACAAAACAAACCGAATGCAAAACAGCAACTGTCCACTAACGGATGGGACTCATAAAATATGGAACTGTCCAACATTTAAAAATATGAATGTCACCGATAGCTATGCAGCAGTGAGAAAAGAACGCTTATTTTACGGATGTCTGTGGAAAGGGCATGCAATCAAAGATTGTAAAATCCACCCGTGCGGTATAAAGGGATGTACCAAAAAGCACAACTGACTGTTACACGAAGAAAACCAAAAGAATAAGAGTAGTCACGCAGTTAAAATAAGCGCAGCAACAAACAACAAGATTTACCTTGTTACTAGTTTTCTTCAAAAAGTTCCGTTATCAGTTCACAGCGGTGGTAATAGGTTGACCACCTGCACTTTCTTCCATAGTGGGTCAGCAGTAACATTAATCGATCAAAATGTCAAGGATCAACTACAAACCAAAGGCACGGACGTTTTCTTGAACATAGCTGGCATACATGGGACGCAAGATTTGAGGACAGAGAATTGCTATCACAATAAAGGGACTACATTCAAAGGTGCAATCGATTGAAGCGTTTGCACTCTCATCAATCTCGTTGGGAAACACGACATATGATTCCACAGACCTGAGGAACAACTTCAGACACCTGAATGTTCTCACTAACAGAACATTCAACCTGATGGATCTAGGCATCATACTTGGACAATATGCGTACAAAATTCAGCGTCCATTGGACTATATGTTTGGAACACGAATTGAGCCTTTCGCCGTTTTAACAGAAATAGGATGGGTAATCAGTGATCCCATGACAGGCACGAAAATTCAAAGTGTTTGTCATTTCGCCCCCTCAGAATATGTGAAAGTGATAGAAATTATTCAATCATTGTGTGACATAGAAATTTATGCTCCCAAAATAAATGTTGGAAGTCAATCAAAGAAAGAGCAGCAAGCTCAGAAGTTTCTAGAGACCACAACAAAGTTTACATGCAAGCGGTACGAAGTGGGCATGCTCTGGAGTGAACCAGAAACCAATCTTCCAAACATCTACGGCTCGGCCCTTGGTCAACTCTACTCATTGGAACGAAGACTCCAAAAAGACCCCAATATTAAAGAAATATATCAACAGTCAATTGATGCAGATGTTGAAAAAGGATTTATGAAGATACTGAACAAATCGGAAGTGAGAGGTACTTTCGGAAAGGAAAGGTATTTGCCGCACCATCCAGTACTAAACCCCAACAAGCCGGGTAAAGTTATTCTTGTTTGCAACGCTGCGGCCAAGTACAATGATGTATGCCTATATGAGAAGCTATTAGCCGGACCCGATCTGTTGCACGGATTGGTAGGAACAGTATTTCGATTTCGAGAGGAACCAGTAGCCCTAACCGCACATATTGAATCAAAGTTTGTGCAAGTGCAAGTTCTTGAACGGGATAAAAGCTGCTTGAGATTCCTGTGACGACCAAGAATGACAAACCTGTGCAAATTTAAGGTATCAACGTCATGTTTTCGGAGCAAAGAGTTCACCATCTTATGCCAGCTACGCTCTGAAGCGAGTAGCGATCGATAACGAGGACGAGTTCCCCATTGCAGCAATAACAATTCAAAACAACGTTTTCATGGACGATTTCATCAAGTCAGCCAAAACATCTGAAGAAGCAATCAAGTTTTTCAAACAACTGCAACCTCTTTTCTCAAAAAATGGATTTGTGTTAAAGAAGTGGATCACCAACAGCGACGTGGTAACCAACGCAATATCAGAGGATCTAAGATCAATCAGCAACAAAAAGCAGCTTGAAGTAGAACCCAGCAAGGAAGGTTCGTCAGTGCTTGGGCTTCAGTGGATGGTAACCAATGATAGTCTACAGGTATGTAGAGGTACAGGCAAAGAAGTTGAGACCTCAATCACCCAAAGGAAGATCTTACGTCTAGTTTCTTTTGTTTGATCCTCTTGGACTGTTTGCACCATTCAGTTTTCATATGAGACGACTCCTGGAGCGCATCTGGACCAAAATTGGAAAAATTTGGGACAACTCAATAATACCTAACGAAGAAAAATTGTTTTTGAAGTGGAAAGTGAAGCTTCCAGGAGTAGCAGAAACCAGCATTGATAGAAGATACTTAAGCAGGGCAAAGGAAAAATGGGAACTTCATGTGTTTGCCGACGCATCTGAAGATACAATGTGCGCAGTGGCATACCTACGTTCAAAGCCCAAAGAATACTCAGCAAACTTAGCTTTTGTAATCGGAAAGTGCAGAGTCCCACCGACCACGAGACCTTTTCATACCACGGTTGGAACTACAAGCAGCATTGATGGCGGAGAGACTTAAAGAAAAGATAATGAAGGAGCAAGAATCAAACTAACTTTTGGACAGACTCCACTACCGTTCTGCAATAGATTCACTGCTCCCACCGAGAGCAACACGTGTTTGTTGCAAACAGAATGACTGAGTTTTGGTTACAACTAATGTTTCACAGTGGAAACATGTGAGAGGTATTAACAATCCAGCTGGCATCGGGATGTTGACCGACTTAAGAGAAGCAAACGGCTCACTGGGCCAGCCCTGTTGAAGCAACCAGAGAACGATTGGCCTACACAGGTGAATTTAACAAATTCTTCGGACGAACAAAACGACCAAATGGTTTTCTCAGCAAAGGTTGAGGAGAAGAAGCCGATGAATCAGTGGGAACGATTCAGCAATTTCAATCGACTAGTAAATACAATGGCAGACATGCAGAGCGTATTTAAAAAACACAAACCCGCAACAAAAAAAACTAAGGTTTGAAGATAGGGAGGGTGTACAAGCCAGCATCTTCAGAGTATTGCGGAAGGAACAGTTTGCTGAAGCGATGAAATCTCTCAAGGCTGAAAAAAATTCCAAAAAACAACAAAAACCTCCAGTTTTCATCATTCATTCACTAGCAAGGACTTATTCGTGCCCAAGGCAGACTAGGTAAAAGTATTTGAACTTCGCAACGGAGCATCCAATACTGTTACATTGGAAGCAGCATGTAGTTGAACTGTTTTTGCGAACTTATCATAAGAATAGTCATCACGAAGGTACTGAATATGTCAGAAAGGTAGTTCAGCAAAAATTCTGAACTCTAGGCTTACGAAATGCTTTGAGATCGAGCAAAAACAAATGCATTAGATGTTGAAAAGGAAGAGCTCAAACAAAGGCACCAGTAATGGCATATCTACTTGAAGAACGATAAGTTGCGTCAACAAAGTTATCGAATGTTGGCGTAGACTATTTTGGACCATTCACAGTAAAGATTGGTCGAAGAAACGAAAAGCGTTGGTGCTATTTATTAACCCGCCTTACTGTACGAGCGGTAAAATTAGAAATTGTATCAAAATTAATCAAACTGAACAAACTTTGTTGGAGCTGCAAAAAAATTGGCAGACAACATAGCAGCATGGAACAAGGAGCGAATCTGAGAACATCTGATTCAACAAGGTATCAGATTGAAGTTCAACCCACCTAGATCAGCACACTTTGGAGGAGTTTAGGAAAGACTGGTTAGGAGATGCAAGAAGGCAATGTGCGTAGTGTTGGGCAACCAGTCAGTCACGGAAGATGGTCTGTCGACCACAATGTGTCTTGTTCAACAGACGCTGAATGCTAGACCACTAACACCGGTCAAATCTGTTGCTACCAATTTAGAAGCTATTACTCCGAACCATTTTCTGGGAAGCTAATACTCCAAAACATTTCCTGGTTGGCCACAAGAATCTTTGTTTACCGTATCTATCAGGTGCAGAGCATTTTGTTGATCATAGAATGCTTTTCCGACAAACACAATCTTACGCAGACCTCATCTGGGACAGATTCCGTGAAGAGTACTTGCCAACGTTGAACAGTCGAAAGAAATGGCAGACCACAACGGAAAGAAGTATTCAGCAGGGCTGATCTTATGTGGTCTAATGTGGAAGACAGTGACAAACGTGGATATTATGCTACGTATGCTACGTAAGCAGAAAAAAATTGTTAACCAACTGAACAAAAAAAGAACTCACAAATTGAACAAGTAAACAATTGAAACAGCTACAAAAATTGTCAGTCTAACAATTTGAGCTCGCATATCAATTCAGCTAAAAAATGGTGAAATTAAAATGGTCTTGAGCAATGTATTTGCTACTTCGTTTTGTCAAAACCAAATCCTTTAGCAGTATAAATGTTAAATGGTTACTGTGTCTTGTTACCAAAATTTGTCTTGAGCAATATTTTATCTAATATTGTGTCTTGTATCAAAAACGTCTCGAACAGTGAATTCAATTTTCTGTGTCCTGAATTCCAGTCTTCCACTCGTGAGTACTCTGCAAAAGTCGCAATACACATACCCAGGTTTAAGTTAGAAAACAATTTTTCATTACAATTTTTAGGCATATATTTTTGCCTTCGATTTGTTTCAACAAAATGATTGAACTGGTAAACATACATAGATCCCGTACTGTGTGATCTGTTGACCCAGTTCCATTGAGAAAAAACTCTACAATTAAGTTAGTTAAATTAGTTTTTGCAACGGCAGGCACAGCGAAGGGGATATACAGTTACAAAGGCAAAGTGCTTTCTTATAAAAAATAAATTCTGCCAATATTTCAGCATTTCTGTTAATATATGTATTTCTACCAGTGAGTAAATCAAGTCCAAGTTCTCATTTTTATGCTACAGTCTTTATTGTTGATCAGTTTTGCAGCCAAAATTTGAGCGAAAAAATTAAAAAATTTGTATTGTGACACCTTAGAGATGCCAATTAGATGAAAATTACCTCTTTAGATCAAATTAAAAAAATAATAAAAGGTGTAGTTTAATTTTTTGCTAAGTATCAGGTCAAACACTAATGAAAGATCGACGAAACCACAATAATAAAAGAAAAATTGCATGGTGTTGATTTGGGTTATAGCTATAAATATTGACATTAAACGAGCGAAAATTAGTATTTGGTATTTGGTTACTTCAGTTGATTTTTACCAAGCAACATAACCCAGAAATTATGTTGACAAAAGACTGATATCCTCTAGCCTCTCAGGAGTTTTGATTTTCTATCTGCAAGTGGTCAAAAATAACATGAATCAAACAAAAATGATCTATTACAATACCCTAACTTGGTCTAGGTTTTCCTCATAATACTATCTAATGGGGAAAACAACGCATTTTTTGTTATAGTCATTATGGTTGACTAATTTTTGTGGGAAAATGGTTATGCAAGGGAGTAATTTGCAAAAATTATTTCAAATTTGGCAATTTTCTTTGAAGTTCCGAGGATTAAAAAATATTTAAAAACGTTTCTTTTACCTTTTGCAGAATTGTCCTGAGTTGCTGATAAAAAAATTTTGTTTCAATTTTCCGGTTCCTATTCTTTTAAATGTTTCAACATCTTTTTTAAAATTGAGCGAATGTATATGAGAGGCTGACGTTTTTTTCCTCAGTCAAATTTTCACTCTTGTTTACGCATCGTAGAGAAAAAAGGAAGACACAAATTTGTTGCATCTAATTTTCAATTTTACAAATTTATCAAAGAACTGAACAGGGGACGTCTGGAGTTTTTGAATTGATAATAACAAAAACGATCGCTCGAGGGCTGTCGTACTCTAGTAGATTTTTGTATGCTTTCGCGGTGCGGGAGCCTTTTACTTTACGAAATGGATTTCGCGGTGAAAAATTACTAGTTGGCTTTATTATTAAACTAGCAGCGCCAGATCAAGAAGAGGGGAAGCCAATGAATTTGAATTGAAAAAAAAGTATAAATGAAGTGCTTATAAACGAAGTGTGATTGTATGACCAGAGATGTTTTATCAAAAGGCGGGAAACAAAATGTAAATGAAAAAAAGCAACTCCTGACCTGAAATTTGAACAAGGTTGATTAACAAAGACAGAAGGGCGAAATAAACTGAACTAAATAATAACGCTGTATTACATCTTACTGCCCCGAATAAATAAAATAAAGAAACATTCTCAGGTATCACATACCCATTGATGCGAAAAAAAATCTGTACTTATAAAACAATTTTATCTGTGGATATAATAGATTTAACAATTTTTACAAATGAATACTTTGTCTCCGGTTAAATAAATAATAACAATATATGTACTGGTTATCATATTTAATAAAAGGATATAATATTAAAATAAGGAGTTCATGAGTTTAAAGTTAAATGACAATCATGAGTTTCATTCATCGTTCTCCTGGTTTCCCCCTTTATACACCGTCGTTGATCTAATATCTTCATCGAGAGTCGGGGTCTGATGATCAATTAGAGGCCAAACTCGCGCGTCGTTTGCAATAATTCTCCAGTCTTTGGTGAAATATTATCCTTATCGGGTAGCTGGTCCGCAGTTGTCTGTACCGTTTGAAACACCGATACAGATGGGGGTTGATACTTCTCGATATCACCTGCCACGCGCGGTCGTTTTTGCGGCGCTGCAATCATAGAGTCCGACGGGGAAATATCGAAACCGTAATAAAAGCGACTGTGCCAGTTTCTATTGGAGGATCCTTTGTTTTGCGTTTTAGGAGGTGATAGTGTGACTTGCTGAAGAGCTGATGGGGAAGCCGAAGTTTGTGGTAAAACTAATTCGCTTTGCGAGTTGACTTGGTCATTGTTGTGCTGATTTCAGAACGCGCTGAAGTTTGGCACTTTCGGAATACGCCCTCGCATCGCGCGTGAACTGTTTGAGCGTTAGGAGGAAACTCCGCTACCAGGCTCTTGTCTCCGGTGTTTCAATTTCTTATCGCGCTTTATCTTTCTAGTAAACTGCTTTATATGGCTTGGATCTGCTCGTCGATAAGTTTTTCGCTGAGGCCAGGCCCACGGCGATCAGCATAAACTTTCAACGGGGTTTGCCGTTCTTGCAAGGTTCCAAATTTAGCAATGTCGCTGTTATTCACAGTCACGATTGATTTTCCCGGTTCTTTTATTGTGCTCGTAGTTGGGCTTAATTTGATGATTGTTGGTCCTGGGGCTAGTACCTGGTAGAGCCGCTCAAAGTTCTTTTTTGGAGCGTCTCTTGCCGTATGTCGTCCAAGCCAATTTGACCTGAACTGCTTCGCCCTGTGATGGGAATTGGTCGGCAACTTCCAGAGCGAAGGAATCTTTGATTCCCCTTCCGTGCTTTGATTCTCACGTTGATTCGCGTCCCTCGTAGCCCGAGTCATACCCATCTCAACTCTTTGATGTCACTCCTAAAGCCGTTGATCCATTTGGCATCTGGTAGGATGTTTTCAGGAGTAACAGTATCCTCATCTAAATAGTGGTTTATAATATTCTCGTAAGACAGATTAGATAGCTGAGGATTAGTAGAGATTACTCTCAGCGGGCTATTAGGTTTTCTGCCAAAATGTTCTTCGAAGGGCAAATTCTTTGTTGTTCTCTTTTTACAGTTTCGCAATTGGTGAAAGTTAATCTTTACTGCATGCTTTAAATTGAATGAGGTTTTAGCCGATTTTTCTTCTTTGATACTTGCCAGTCTATTCTTAATCGGCTTAATGATAGTTTCTACCAAACCAATTGCACGATGATCGTTAACTGCAGCTTCTATAATTTCAATGTGATTTCTGTTGCAGAAGGTCTTTAATTGACACCCAACAAGACATTGCAATACACACACCTAGGATTAAGTTAGAAATCAATTTTTCATTACACTTTTTAGGCATATATTTTTGCCTTTGATTTGTTTCAACAAAATGATTGAACTGGTAAACATACACAGATTCCGTAATTTGTGATCTGTTGACCCAATTCAATTGACAAAAATCTCTAAAATTAAGTTAGATAAATTAGTTTTTGCAACGGTAGGTACAGCAAAGGGGATATACAGTTACAAAGGCAAACAGAATTCTTTTAAAAATTAAACTCTGCTGATATTTCAGCATTTCTGTTAACATATGTAATTGTACCAGTGAGTAAATCAAGTCCAATTTCTCATTTTCATGCTACATTCTTTATTGTTGATCTGTTTTGCAGCTAAAAATTAAGCGAAAAAATCAAAAAGTTGGTATTGTGACACCTTAGAGATGCCAATGAGATAAAAATTACTTCTTTAGATAAAACTAAAAAACCAATAAAAAGCATAGTTTAATTTGTTGCTAAGTCTCAGGTCAAAAACTAATGACTTATCGCCGAAATCACAATAAATAAAAAGAAATGCATGGTGTTGACTTAGGTTATAGCTGTAAATATTGACATTAAACAAGCGAAAATTGGTATTTGGTATTTGTTTACTTCAGTTGATTTTTACCGATCAACATAACCCAGAACTTATGTTGACAAAAGACTGATCTCCTCTAGCGTCTCAGGAGTTTTGATTTTCTATCTGCAAGTGGTCAAAAATAACATGAATCAAACAAAAATGATCTATTACAATACCCCAACTTAGTCTAGGTTTTCCTCATAATTCTATCTAATGGGGAAAACAATGAGTTTTTTGTTATAGTCTTTATAGTTGACTAATTTTTGTGGGAAAATGGTTATGCAAGGGAGTAATTTGCAAAAATTATTTCAAATTTGGCATTTTTCTTTGAAGTTCCGAGGATTAAAAAATATTTAAAAATGTTTCTTTTACCAAAATTAAATGAACTAAATAAATACACTGTATTACTTTTTAACTTCACCGAATAAGTAAAATGAAGATACCTTCTCAGGTATCACATACCAATTGATGCGAAAAAAAATCTGTACTTTTAAAACATTTTTATCTGTGGATATAATAGATTTAACAATATTTACAAATTAATACTTCGTCTTCAGTTAAATAGATAATAAAAATATATGTACTGGTTATCATAGTTAATAAAAAGACATAAAATTAAAATTAGGAGTTCATGGGTTTCAAAGTTAAATGACAATCATGAGTTTCTTTCTTAGTTCTCCTGGTTTTCCCCTTTATACACCGTCGTTGATCTAATATCTTCATCGAGAGTCGGGGTCTGATGATCAATTAGAGGCCAAACTCGCGCGTCGTTGGCAATAATTCTCCAATCGTTGGAGAATTATTATCCTCCTCGGGTAGCTGGTCCGCAGTTGTCTGTACCGTTTGAAACACCGATAGAGATGGGGGTTGATACTTCTCGATATCACCTGCCCCTCATGGTCTTTTTTGCGGCGCTGCGCTAGTGTGACTTGTTGAAGAGCTGATGGGGAAGCCGAGGTTTGTGGTAAAACAAATTCGCTTTGCGAGTTGACTTGGTGAGTGTTGTGCTGAATTGAGAACGCGCTGAATTTTGGCACTTTCGGAATTCGCCCTCGCATCGTGCGTGAACTGTTTGAGCGTGAGGAGGAAACTCCGCTACCAGGCTCTTGTCTGCGGTGTTTCATTTTTTTTATCACCCTTTAACTTTCTAGTAATCTGCATATTATGGCTTTGGATCTGCTAGTCGATAGGTTTTTCGCTGAGGCCAGGCCCACGGCGGTCAGCATAAACTTTCAACGGGGTTTGCCGTTCTTACAAGGTTCCAAATTTAGCAATGTCGCTGTTATTCACAGTCACGATTGCTTTGCCGAGTTCTTTTTATTGTGGACATAGTTGGGCTGACCTTGATGATAGCTGGTCCTGGGGCTAGTACCTGGTAGAGCCCCTCGACCAAGCCAATTTGACCTGAATTGCTTTGCCCTGTGACGGGAATTGGTCGGCAAATTCCAGAGCGAGAGTCTTTGATTCCCCGTCCGTGCTTTTGCTTCTCACGTTGATTCGCGTCCCTCGTAGCCCGAGTCATACCCATCTCAATTCTTTTATGTCGCTCGTAAAGCTGTTGATCCATTTGTCATCTGTTAGGATGTTTTAAGGAGTAACAGTATCCTCATCTAAATAGTGGTTTATAATATTCTCGTAAGACAGATTAGACAGCTGAGGATTAGTAGAGGTTTTTTTCTTTTTACATATTCGCAATTGGTGAATAATAATCTTTAATGCATGCTTTAAAATAAATGAAGTTTCAGCCGATTTTTCTTCTTTTATGCTTGCCAGTCTATTCTTAATCGGCTTAATGATAGTTTCTACAAACCATTAGCACGATGATCGTTAACTGCAGCTTCTATAATTTCAATGTGATTTCTGTTGCAGAAGGTCTTTAATTGATACCAAACAACACATTTTGCTTGGTCCAAACTATTAGAGAGGCGAATTCTTGATTTTAGATGCACATATCTTAAAATTTCAACACATTAGGACCGTTGGCTTTTTCATAAAAACATGAAGTAGAATATTTAGACAACTCATCTATAGCAGCTATGAAATATATTTCAATCCCCTTTTCATCAAAAATCTGTCCTCCACAATCAATTTGAGTTTCTCGGTTTGGTTCAACACATGGTATGTATGGTTGAAATTGCTTGGCAGGAATAACAGATTTAAGATTCTCACCAATTGCCGTGCATGGTTTACACTCTGTTGATTCAACCATCAACTTGCGATTCATGTATGGCCACCAGCAGTGCGTGGCCATGCATATCATTCCCAGGTACCTGTGTGGCTCGCAAGTACATCCTTTAACAAAGCTTCGCGGAGAACAATGGGGATGGCTACTTTTCCCTCTATGCAGACGCAGCCAAAGTGAACAAGTAGGTATCTCGAATAAGAGTGAATTAAAGTTCTCTGAGGGGTATTTCATTTTTATTAGTATACAGTCATGGACCTCTTTTAGGACTGCGTCTTAACTAGTGAGTAAAGCAATGCGAGATTTACTAAACATCTTGCCTATGATGTTATCAAATAAGGGTAGTTCAGGGCTCGGGGTTAGGGGAGTGCTGACACCCGATGATACTGTTGGGGAAACTGGGGTAGTTGGGGTAGCTTGAGGGTTGGCAGTGCGAGATGAGGTCAGGGGAGTTGAAGGTGGATTAGCGGGGTGGGAGGCATCATTAAATTGGACGCAAGTTATTCGCTTTTTAGAAATAAATATAGTTTTATTTAAATTGACGGAGTTGATATCCGAATTTTACGAAAAAAATTAAAGCGAGATTGAAATTGAGGTTTAAACGACTTAATTCTGTAGTGATGTGGGGCAAAAAGCACTGATTTTTTTTATTTTTGTAGTGACTGTGGAAAATGTTTTTGAAATTTCTCTTAATTAGCGGGAAATTAGAAGCTTAGAGAAGTGATTATCACGCCCGGCGAAATACTTTTCATTCCGATTTTGGAAAGATTGCTCGCATTTAGGTGAATTTTGCTTAGCGGAGTTTTAATTTTTATTTGCGGTGCGGTTTATACATATTTCGAAATTGTTTAAAATACAACTAGTATTTGTAAATTGATTTCAAGGCGCAGGGGATAAAGGAAATTCGTGCGTATGTGATGGAGTGGCACGTATGATAATTGTAATAATTGACTATATAGCAGGTTCACCTTTAGGTGTGATTTGGGGAGCGAGATCAAGTGCTTGTAGTAGAGTACGTAAATGAGATACAAATTGACTACAGTTTTCATTTAATGAATTTACGGATGCGGACACGAGACCTAGTTTGGCGACAAAAAGTTCTTCATCCTATGCAGAATTTTTTTTCTGTTTTTTAATTTGGATGACGTAAAATGTAGTCCACTAAACCCAATTTTGACCCTGGCATATGTTCAATATCGCATTGAAAATGTAGAAGTCTATCTATCCATTGGGTTAAGCGACTATTGTCTGATTTTTCAGAACAATTTTCATTCAAATTTGAAAGAAGAGCTCTGTGGTCGGTGACTACTTCGAAATGTTCTTTTTGTATAAATAATTTTTGAAATATTGAATATTCTTAACTACCCCAACAAGCTCTAATTTGCTAACACTGTATCTCCCTTCGCAAGAATTTAAAAATTGGGATTTAAAGGCAATCGGTTTCAATCGGTCTCTTGTTAAATGTTCGAGTTTTGCCCCACGACCAGAGCGAGATGCATCAGATTTTAGGCGTGTTTCGAGTTGGAGGTTGTAGTATCTTCATAATATTTTCAGTCGCGTTCGCAATGCAACTCTTTGTTTCTAAAAAAAATTCGCTTGTACATCAGTCTTTATAAAATTAGCTGATTTTTTCAATAAAGGACGTAATGGATGGCTTATTTGTGCAAGGTTGGGAAAATTTACTAATGTAGTGTACCTAACCTAGAAAGAATCGAAGTTTTCGATGATTCAAGACTTCTCGAAATTTTGCTCTCGATGGGCAAAATACCAGATTGTGAAATATGGTATCCGAGCCAGTCAATTTTAAATTTAGAAAAATGACATTTTGGAAGATAAATCCTATGATTTTCTTCATCCAAATGTTTAAGACAATTCAGAACAAAGTGTTTGTGCTCTTCTTCAGATCTTTTAATAGAAATTAAGATATCATCGAGAAAAGAGTAAGTCTTCTTTAAACCAATTAAAGTTTTGTCGATGGCTCTTGGAAAGTCTGCCGGCCTGCCATTAAAACCGTGAAACCTTGTTTCAAAACTGTATTTACCGGTCATGTCACCGCTGATTATGTTAAAATTGCAATATTAGCTGCATTAGGGTCTAAATTTAACTGACTGTCCGCGCAATTTAAATCTAGCGTTGTGAAATAAGTAGTGTTTTGCGACCAGGGAGCACTAATTTGTTCTAATTTGTTGAGATATAGATCCAATATGCGTATCGATAATAGGAATTTGATATTTATTTTGTTGTGAATGGTTTTATTTAATATTTTAAATCAAGTGCAAGTTTATTTGACTGGTCATTTTTTGCGGTAACCACCATTGGGGACATAAAAAATCTATCAGGGCAATTAGTAAGTTTATTATTTGTTTTTCATCTAATATTTTTTTGAGTTCATTGTTAACTTTATCTTGTACGTTAATTGGAATTATTCCACGTTTCTGGTGTCTAGGTTCAAAGTCTTCATGAAATTTTTGTTTTGCAACATGGCTTTTCTATTGTCCTATACGGGATATTAGGTTGGGAAATGCTAATGCAATATTTTTCTTTGAAATCCGAATATGGTGAAGTTGTGTTGACTTGGTTATCTGAAGACGAGGGGGATTGCGCTACTGCTATTCCTAATTGGTCGAACATATCCCGACCGATTAATGATTTTAAGCTGTCAACCACGACCGTGAATGTAGCCGAAGTTGAGTTCCAACTGTTACTTGGTACAGGAGAATGTATTTTGCCTTCAATGCAAACTGGTTCGTTCGAGAGATTTCTGAGCAGGGGGTTTGTGTTATCGTGAATCCGGAATTCATGTGGACTGCTATTGACCACTTGTGACGCGAGTTATTGATTGAGAATACTTCAAGCATTCCAGGAATCCACAAGAAGTGTAGTCGACATGTTGCCATATTTGATCGGCGTGTTCAGCGGTTCTATTTTTGCAATCTTATGGTCTGCTATAGTCAGATTCGTAGAGTTTTGAAGACTGAAGAAATTTTACAGAGTCTTCAGGATGGGGGTCTTCTTCCACCGTATTTACAGATCTCTTCTTAGGATTTTCTAGCTTCGAGGTTTTTTGTTTTCGACAAACTCTTGCGAAATGACCTAACAAGCCGCAGTTTTTACATGTTTTGTCCCTAGCGATGCACTTATCGCCATGGTTTGGAAGCCAGTTTTCACCAAAAGTTGAACAATCGAGCGGTGGACAACTGCCTTGTTTGTTGAAGTTATTCGGGAGTGACCAATTCGATGAGATTTAGTGGGATACTGAACTGCATTTACGCCAGCCGGGATGAGGGTCTTATTATTTTGTTGTATTTGATGCTGGTATTGCATGCCGAGTTCCGTGTTTATTGCCAATTCCAACACTTGTCTTCGATCTACTGTTTGTTCAAGGAGTACTTTTTGAATCTCTGGATCAATTTGGTTGGTGATGAAAATTAGGGTTTCCTCCTTGTTCTCGAGATCAGAATTTTCTTTGAGTTCTTTGAGCTTTCCCTGAAAGTGATCAAAAATTTCTCCTCGTAGTTGCTCCATGATCAAGAAAAAATCACGGTCGAAATTAATATTTTGGGTCGTATGAAAGCAGCCTCTACTATTTTTCAGCACTCGCTGTGGCCAAGCCATCGATCAATTTAATTGGATTTTTGCATTTCAGGATTCGTCATCCTTCGACCCCCATACTCAGATACAGATAGAGTAAAGAAACCGTTTTTTGTCCGCGAGTGGCCAACGTTTGTCCCTGCACATTATGCCAATTTCGATTAGTCATTGATATTTTTCTGCCAATTCTTCTTCTGTTGTGCATTACGAGCGTTCCGTTCTCTCTCGGATTGTGCAGAAGAACCAACAATTGCCTCGTCGTAGATGCGTTCTAATGGGAGGTCAACCATCTCTGTTTTCGGGCCGAGTAGTGTATCAAGAATCATATTTTCTTTTGCAAGAGGTCCAGTTTGTATTCAACTTCCAAGGTTGGGAAAATTTACTAATGTAGTGTACCTAACCTAGAAAGGATCGAAGTTTTCGATGATTCAAGACTTCTCGAAATTTTGCTCTCGATGGGCAGAATACCAGATTGTCAAATATGGTATCCGAGCCAGTCAATTTTAAATGTAGAAAAATGACATTTTGGAATATAAATCCTATGATTTTCTTCATCCAAATGTTTAAGACAATTCAGAACAAACTGTTTGTGCTCTTCTTCAGATCTTTTAATAGAAATTAAGATATATATCGAGAAAAGACTAAGTCTTCTTTAAACCAATTAAAGTTTTGTCGATGGCTCTTGGAAAGTCTGCCGGCATGCCATTAAAACCGTGAAACCTTGTTTGAAAACTGTATTTACCGGTCATGTCACCGCTGATTATGTTAAAATTGCAATATTAGCTGCATTAGGGTCTAAATTTAACTGACTGTCCGCGCAATTTAAATCTAGCGTTGTGAAATAAGTAGTGTTTTGCGACCAGGGAGCACTAATTTGTTCTAATTTGTTGAGATATAGATCCAATATTCGTATCGATAAGAGGAATATGATATTTATTTTGTTGTGAAAGGTTTTATTTAATATTTTAAATCAAGTGCAAGTTTATTTGACTGGTCATTTTTTGCGGTAACCACCATTGGGTACATAAACAATCTATCAGGGCAATTAGTAAGTTTATTATTTGTTTTTCATCTAATATTTTTTTGAGTTCATTGTTAACTTTATCTTGTACGTTAATTGGTATTATTCCACGTTTCTGGTGTCTAGGTTCAAAGTCTTCATGAAATTTTTGTTTTGCAACATGGCTTTTCTATTGTCCTATACGGGATATTAGGTTGGGAAATGCTAATGCAATCTTTTTCTTTGAATTCCGAATATGGTGAAGTTGTGTTGACTTGGTTATCTGAAGACGAGGGGGATTGCGCTACTGCTATTCCTAATTGGTCGAACATATCCCGACCGATTAATGATTTTAAGCCGTCAACCACGACCGTGAATGTAGCCGAAGTTGAGTTCCAACTGTTACTTGGTACAGGAGAATGTATTTTGCCTTCAATGCAAACTGGTTCGTTCGAGAGATTTCTGAGCAGGGGGTTTGTGTTATCGTGAATCCGGAATTCATGTGGACTGCTATTGACCACTTGTGACGCGAGTTATTGATTGAGAATACTTCAAGCATTCCAGGAATCCACAAGAAGTGTAGTCGACATGTTGCCATATTTGATCGGCATGTTCAGCGGTTCTATTTTTGCAATCTTATGGTCTGCTATAG
This sequence comes from Convolutriloba macropyga, assembly GCF_964194025.1. Taxonomy (NCBI): domain Eukaryota; kingdom Metazoa; phylum Xenacoelomorpha; order Acoela; family Convolutidae; genus Convolutriloba; species Convolutriloba macropyga. The sequence goes on from NC_134472.1 coordinate 24,973,741, forward strand.
TCAGATTCGTAGAGTTTTGAAGACTGAAGAAATTTTACAGAGTCTTCAGGATGGGGGTCTTCTTCCACGGTATTTACAGATCTCTTCTTAGGATTTTCTAGCTTCGAAGTTTTTTGTTTTCGACAAACTCTTGCGAAATGACCTAACAAGCCGCAGTTTTCACATGTTTTGTCCCTAGCGATGCACTTATCGCCATGGTTTGGAAGCCAGTTTTCACCAAAAGTTGAACAATAGAGCGGTGCACAACTGCCTTGTTTGTGGAAGTTATTCGGGAGTGACCAATTTGACGAACGAGATTTAGTGGGATACTGAACTGCATTTACGCCAGCCGGGATGAGGGTCTTATTATTTTGTTGTATTTGATGCTGGTATTGCATGCCGAGTTCCGTGTTTACTGCCAATTCCAACACTTGTCTTCGATCTACTGTTTGCTCAAGGAGTACTTTTTGAATCTCTGGATCAATTTGGTTGGTGATGAAAACTAGGGTTTCCTCCTTGTTCTCGAGATCAGAATTTTCTTTGAGTTCTTTGAGCTTTCCCTGAAAGTGATCAAAAATTTCTCCTCGTAGTTGCTCCATGATCAAGAAAAAGTCACGGTCGAAATTAATATTTTGGGTCGCATGAAAGCAGCCTCTACTATTTTTCAGCACTCGCTGTGGCCAAGCCATCGATCAATTTAATTGGATTTTTGCATTTCAGGATTCGTCATCCTTCGACCCCCATACTCAGATACAGATAGAGTAAAGAAACCGTTTTTTGTCCGCGAATGGCCAACGTTTGTCCCTGCACATTATGCCAATTTCGATTAGTCATTGATATTTTTCTGCCAATTCTTCTTCTGTTGTGCATTACGAGCGTTCCGTTCTCTCTCGGATTGTGCAGAAGAACCAACAATTGCCTCGTCGTAGATGCGTTCTAATGGGAGGTCAACCATCTCTGTTTTCGGGCCGAGTAGTGTATCAAGAATCATATTTTCTTTTGCAAGAGGTGCCAGTTCGTATTCAACTTCCAAGGTTGGGACAATTTACTAATGTAGTGTACCTAACCTAGAAAGGATCGAAGTTTTCGATGATTCAAGACTTCTCGAAATTTTGCTCTCGATGGGCAAAATACCAGATTGTGAAATATGGTATCCGAGCCAGTCAACTTTAAATTTAGAAAAATGACATTTTGGAAGATAAATCCTATGATTTTCTTCATCCAAATGTTTAGGACAATTCAGAACAAACTGTTTGTGCTCTTCTCCAGATCTTTTAATAGAAATTAAGATATCATCGAGAAAAGATGTCTTAATTTTTTTTATGCTCCATGTTGTATCTATTAGATTTGTGTATGCTTTCGCGGTGTGGAAGCGTTTTACTTTACGAATTGGTTTTCGCGGTCCAAAATTGCTTGTTGTTTTCACCATTAAACTTTCGGCGCGAAATCAGGAAAAGAGAAAGCAACTGAATCTGAATTGATGAATTGAAATCATAACTGAAGTTCTTATAAACAAAGCGCGTAAACGTATGATCGGAAATGGCTGGTCACTAGGCGCGAACCAAAAGGTAAACTGAATAAAAAGCAACTTGTGACAGAAAGTTTGAACAAAATTGAATAAATAGGAATGAAGAGCAGATAAAATGAACTAAGTAAATGCACTGTAATAATTTTTCGTGCACCGAACAAAGAGTATGACGATACATTTTCAGGTATCACAGGGGCAGTGTGGTTGGGGGTTGGGAGGAGTTTGACAGATTGCATTGAAATTTAAGATAGAAGAAAACAAAAAACTATGTAGTAAAATTAATTTAGGTTTAATGATGATTTGTCAACAACGTTTTATGTTTTCGAGCCTCATAAATTACAAATTAAACTAATCAAACAAAAATTCCAAAAAAAAGAATAATTTCGTTTTCTTTTTCTCAAATTTCTGTTTAAAAAGCATTTCAATACCTCTTTCCCTTTCCTGCTGGTTAACAACTGATGTATGAAGCATTTTTTGTTCTCTATAGCGAGAACTTTTTTGGGCAATTGAAGACTTCAAGCAATTTAAAGCATTCAAAATATTTTAAAAATCAACTTTGAAAATGTAAAACTAAATGCAGAAAACTGTATTATTCTTATCTAAATTCTAGAGTTATTTTTGGAGAAAAAAGTTTTTCTTTTTTTTATCAGAATTAATCATATGAGTATTATCATAACATTAAAACATTTAAAAAGACAAAGTTTCATGAAACGAACATCAAGTCAACCAAAATCATTATTGAAACAAAGAAGAAAATCTTCGCTTATCTACTTTTTCTGTGTTCATCATAATACTTGAGCAGATAGTTTGAAAAAATATTCTTTAGTAAAGTTAGACAGATTATGAATTGTTATGTTGAAAGCAGCCTCTACTATTTTCCAGAGCTCAGCTGTGGACAAGCCATCGATCAGAATAATTGGTTTTTTGCAATTCAGGACTCGTCATCCTTCCACCCCCATACTCAGATAGAGTAAAGAAACCGTTTTTCGGTTCGCGAGTGGCCAACGTATGTCCCCGCACATGATGCCAATTTCGATTAGTCTTTGACATTTTTCTGCAAGTTCTTCTTCTGTTGTGCATTACGAGCGTTTAGTTCTCTCTCGGATTGCGCAGAAGAACCAACAATTGTCTCGTCGTAGATGGGTTCTAATGGGAGGTCAACCATCTCTGGTTTCGGGCTGAGTAGAGGATCAAGAATCATATTTTCTTTTGCATGAGGTGCCAGTTTGTATTCAACTCTGCAGTTCTCCCATCATAGTGGTTGGACGGGTGTTGGTTTAGCCTAGAAGGCGTCAATTCTTAGTGGTGTTCGCTTGTTTGCTGACTGCTCCATGTTGTACTCTATTAGATTTGTGTATGCTTTCGCGGTGCGGGAGCGTTTTACTTTACGAATTGGATTTCGCGATGCGAAATCGCTTGTTGGTTTTACCACTAAACTTTCGGCGCGAAATCAAGAAGAGAGAAAGCAACTGAGTTTGAATTGAATAATTGAAATCATAACTGAAGTTCTTATAAACAAAGCGTGAACGTATGATCAGACATGGCTGATCGCGAGGCGCAAAACAAAAGGTAAACTGAATAAAAACCAACTGGTGACAGGAAGTTTTGACAAAATTGACAAAAAAAGGAATGAAGAGCAAATAAAATGAACTAAGAAAATGCACTGTATTAATATTTAACCTGCACCGAACAAATAGTATGACGATACATTCTCAGGTATCACAGGGGCAGTGTGGTGGTTGGGGGTGGGGAGGAGTTTCACAGATTGCATTGAAACTTAAGGTAGTAACAAACAAAAAACAATATAGTAAAATTAACTTAGGTTTAATGGAGATTTTTCAACAAAGTTTTATAGTTTTGAGCCTAATAAGTCACAAATTAAACTAATCAACCAAAAAATTCCAAAAGAAGAATAATTTCGTTTTTTTGTCTCAAATTTTTGTTTAAAAAGCATTTAAATACATCTTTTCCTTTTCTGCTGGTTAACAACTGATGTACGAAGCATTTTTTGTTCTCTATAGCAAGAACTTTCTTGGGCAACTGAAGACTTCAAGCAATTTACAGATTTCAAAATATTTAAAAAATCAACTTTGAAAATGTAAAACTAAATGCAGAAAACTGTATTTTTCTTATCTAAATTCTAGAGTTATTTTTGGAGAAAAATATTTTTCTTCTTTTATCAGAATTAATCATATGAGTAATATCATAGCATTAAAACATTTAAAAAAACAAACAGTTTCATGAAACGAACATCAAGTCAACCAAAATCATTATTTAAACAAAGAAGAAAATCTTCGCTTATCTATTTTTTCTGTGTTCATCATAATACTTGAGCAGATCGTTTGAAAAAATATTTTTTAGTAAAGTTAGACAGATTATGGATTGTCATGTTGAAAAACTTATTATATTTTTACATCTTCTTGAAAAAAAGAAACCCTTCTTTGATTGGCAAACTCTTCTTATAAAAACCAAAAATTTCTTTTGAAAGAATTAGAAGAAATTTTTTTCTTTTTCAATGCTCACAAACGTTTCAAATATTCCTATTTCTTTAAAAAATACACAAACTTAAAAGAAAGAAAAGGCGAAAACACTAAACTTACTTTTAATTAATGTTCCTCAAAGCAACTAAGGAAAAAGCTTTACGAACGACAGCTTTTGAATTTCCTTTACATTTTGAAAAGATCTAGACACAGAGGACAAAAGCTGTCAGCAGTATAAAAAACCTATTAAATTAATTAAGTAAGAAAATTTTGCTAAAAATGGCGCTTTTAGATATGTTCAGTGCTAAAAGTGTTTTTATATCTAGAATTTAACATGTTGGGTAATTGGACGATTGGGAGTATTATGCTCATGACACATCGAAATAAACGAAAAATTTCGAAATAATTTAAAAGTTCATTTCAAATTTTAGATTCAGTTTTACTATTACCGTTATAATTGCGCCAAGAAGTCCACACCTAGTTTTTTAGAAAGAGAAAACAGAACAATCTAGCCAAGAAAAACTAAGGCTGATCAATGAACTAATTGCTTAGAAGTTGAACAAACACCGTGGTCTACTTTTTAAAAAATTTTTTAAATGCGAGTTTTGATTCATCAACAAAAATTATCGTAATTTATTCGTTAGTGACTCACGCCAATAGCTTTGAGTTTACTATTAACCTGTTCTGTGGAACACAGCCATCTCGTCCACCTTAAAATGCAATTTGATAATGAACAAAAAATGTGGTCATAGCTAATCACATCTAAAGTAGTTTAACTTGATTTGGATCTAGATATGAGTGTAGTTTTTTTCGCTGTTTGATTTTTACCTTTCCAGAGTTGTATTCTATTGGGAGAGCTGTCTGGTTTTTAACGATCTGTTCAAATAGTGTGAAGATTTTTGAAGTCAACTCGGAGCAGTGATTTTGTTTACTCCGAAACAGGAAGAAGAATGAAATAGCCAATATTTTTTTGCGTCTTACATTTTTTCTTTCTCATTTTAAAGTAGAGTGCAAAAAAGGCCTTTGAAAGAAATTTCGCTTTCTCGCTAGCGGTTTTTCGTTTAGATGCTGCAACCATTTTTCATATTGTCGGATCGGATTCTTTCACAATAGCTTTCTTGGTCAATTCTCAGTTCAATAGAAGTCTAGATATACTGAACGTCAAAATTGAGTTAGCAACCCCTAAAGGTCTTACGAAGGAAAAGTTTAATATTTAAAGCAGTAATAAGGTACATTGCACTCAATTTTAAAGAGAATTTTACACTTTTTGTTTCCTACAATATTGATCTTGCGTACTCGTGAAGCTAAGTAAGGTAACATAACAGATTACCCAATGTGAAGTTGACAAACTCAGTCCGCGACTCACAAGAAAAAAATTGTCTGAAACTGCAACGGTTTTTTGTAGTTTCGTTCAACTATGATTGAAAGAGCTGTTGCGTTAAACATTAAAGGGTGAAAAGATTTGAAAAAATGTGATTTCATGATAGTTATCTTTTTCCTGAGAGCCCTGAATGAAATTAGTCAAACTTATTTTGTGATATCTGTAAAGCTACCATTGCGTATTATCTGATTTTCATAAACAGACAGGACCACTCCAGATGAGCCTCATTTCCGTTAAAAAATTTTCCAAAAATTAATTGCAAGATGTAATGAAAACTTAGGAACCAGTTTACATCAGAAAAAATTTTTTGACTTCGTAAAAGTAGGGTGTGTTAACTTTCCTTTAACTTTCAGAATAATATTGATTGCTCTCGAAAAAATAATCAGTAAACGTGTTGGTCTTTTCAAATTTTTAGCTCTGTTCTAGAAATTTTGGTGTATTTCACGTGACTCTTTCACGCTTTCGTTCATCATTTTTGAGTAATCTCAATTGCTCTCACTCCGCAGCAAAGTTTGTTGATAAGTAAAAAGCGACTACAGCATAGCAAGACCAAGGCAACGATAGCTAATTCGGCAAAGCTTTTGGTTAGGGAATGAGAGGTCGCTGGTTCGAATCCCGGCGTTGCCGACAATTGCACCCAGAAAAAAAATATCTAGGTTACAGCACCTGAAATAAACCACCTCGCCCATCGTTCAAGAGCAGTTCGTCGGACATTAGTAGGTTTATTTTTTAGTGAATAACTTTTTTGAATTGTATGTCACGACTTTTCCTGCTATGTTTTCGGATAGTCGTCTCATGGGGTTTCTTTTTGTTTTATATTTATTCATACTGCACAGCTGATATATTCATATAATTGCATTGGAAACTTTTCTTCTCACTAACGGTATTTGCTTGAGTTACTTTATTTTCCGCTCTCTCTTTCGCTCTCTCTCTGTCTCTCTCTCTCTCTCTACATATATATATATGTATATATATATATATATATATATATATATATATATATATATATTTATATATATATATCTATATATATGTATATATATATATATATATATATATATATATATATATATATATATATTCTCTCCCTCGCAACATCTCTTAGGTCATTTGCTCGATTAGATTTTGAGCATGCTTGGCTTACTTCACTCAAGAAAATCACTTCTGCACTTTAAAGCTAATCTTATCTTGGAATATTTTTTGTCAAAGAAACTCATATGAAATAAAGGCCCCTAATGTAAAGGTCTCTGCTGAGTTTTTTTTTAAATTCCTCATTTTTTTTGCTGAAAGTGCTTGTCATTTTTCATGGGACGCCAATATCTTTTCTAGTTAATTCTGTTCTATTCGTATTTTCGGGCATGAAAGTATTTTTCGAAGCTGTTCCGGCAATCCGCCAGCTATTTTCTTCTCATCCCAGCATATTCAATGAAGGTAATCAATGTTTCATTATAATATGTTTCGTCATGATATATTTTGTTTCAGAACACGATAAATGCACACCATTTCTGGACGAACTCCAATACTGATTGTTCTCATTTAGCATACTTCCTAGCAGTTAGCAGTGAAGCTTTTAGTAAAAACTTTTACAACAGAATCTTGAAAAAGAATTTTTTGTTTTCGGGGGATATTATTTTTTTGGATCTTTTGTGCCCCCTCTCAGTGTTTTTATGCCCCCTGTAACAAAGTCATGCTGTTCTATCGCAAGTTAATCAAAAGCTAATCGCAATGTTGTTCTATCGCAGCTAAAGATTTACCGTTTGCACCTGGAGGCGTAAAAGATATCAACTGGAGGCGTAAAAGAATCTCTACTTCTTTTGCTTCGAATTGTTTTATTTATATTTAATTGACCATTCTGCAATCATTCCTATTTTGCCTAATTTACTTATTCGTTCAGTTTATCTCCCTTCCAAGACTGCATTGAGTGCTCCAAGTTAGAGTCATAAAGATGGCTAAATTTTCATCATCTAAGGTATCATCCAACTCCTCATTGAGGTGTGGCAGACCAGATTGCTAACAGCATGTAGTTAATAATTATCAGCATTTCTACAAAAGGAGTAATTATAGTAGCAGTCTTTACTTACCGCTCTCATTGAATGCTAAGGCGGCAGAGTGTGCGGCATTTGCAAAGGAATTCTGTAAGATGAACAGTGCACTTCAAAGCCAAGGCGTTAAATTAGTTAGTCGCCGCCAAAAGCAATGATTCATTTAGCGCGTAATAGAAGAGCAAAAATTTTGACTAAAGTTTTTCATGCGCATCCCAGTTTGCTCATCATACAACTTTCCTGGATCTCAAACAAGGTCATATATGATTCCTGGTAATCATACAAGGTCATATACGATCCCCGGTAGTCATACAAGGTCATATATGATCCCCGGTAATCATACAAGGTCATATATCATCCCCGCTAATCATACAAGGTCATATATGATCTCCGGTAATCATACAAGGTCATATATGATCCCCGGTAATCATACAAGGTCATATATGATCCCCGGTAATCATACTAGGCCATATATGATCCCCGGTAATCATACAAGGTCATATATGATCCCCGGTAATCATACAAGGTCATATATGATCCCCGGTATAATCACACAGGGTCATATAAGATCCCCGGTAATCATACAAGGTCATATATGATCCCCAGTAATCATACATGGTCATATATGATCGCCGGTAATCATACAGGGTCATATAAGATCCCCGGTAATCATACAAGGTCATATATGATCCCCGGTAATCATACAAGGTCATATATGATCCCCGGTGATCATGCAGGGTCATATATGATCCTTGGTAATCATACAGGGTCATATATGATCCCCGGTAATAAAACACGGCCATTTATGATCCCCGGTAATCATACAAGGTCACATATGATCCCCGGTAATCATACAAGGTCATATATGATCCCCGGTAATCGTACAGGTTCATATAAGATCCCCGGTAATCATACAAGGTCATATATGATCCCCGGTAATCATACAAGGTCATAAGTGATCCCCGGTAATCATACAGGGTCATATATGATCCGCGGTAATCATGTAAGGTCATATATGATCCCCGGTAATCATACACGGCCATATTTGATCCCCGGTAATCATACAAGGTCATATATGATCCCCGGTATTCATACAAGGTCATATATGATCCCCGGTAATCATACACGGCATATATGATCCCCGATAATCATACAAGGTCATACATGAACCCCGGTAATCATACAAGGTCATATATGATCCCCGGTAGTCATACAATTTCATATATGACCCCCGGTAATCATACAAGGTCATATATGATCCCCGGTAATCATACAAGGTCATATATGATCTCCGGTAATCATACAAGGTCAAATATGATCCCCGGTAATCATACAAGGTCATATATGATCCCCGGTAATCATACTAGGCCATATATGATCCCCGGTAATCATACAAGGTCATATATGATCCCCGGTAATCATACAAGGTCATATATGATCCCCGGTATAATCACACAGGGTCATATAAGATCCCCGGTAATCATACAAGGTCATATATGATCCCCAGTAATCATACAAGGTCATATATGATCCCCGGTAATCATACAGGGTCATATAATATCCCCGGTAATGATACAAGGTCATATATGATCCCCGGTAATCATACAAGGTCATATATGATCCCCGGTGATCATGCAGGGTCATATATGATCCTTGGTAATCATACAGGGTCATATGTGATCCCCGGTAATAAAACACGGCCATATATGATCCCCGGTAATCATACAAGGTCACATATGATCCCCGGTAATCATACAAGGTCATATATGATCCCCGGTAATCGTACACGTTCATATAAGATCCCCGGTAATCATACAAGGTCATATATGATCCCCGGTAATCATACAAGGTCATAAGTGATCCCCGGTAATCATACAGGGTCATATATGATCCGCGGTAATCATGTAAGGTCATATATGATCCCCGGTAATCATACACGGCCATATTTGATCCCCGGTAATCATACAAGGTCATATATGATCCCCGGTATTCATACAAGGTCATATATGATCCCCGGTAATCATACACGGCATATATGATCCCCGATAATCATACAAGGTCATACATGAACCCCGGTAATCATACAAGGTCATATATGATCCCCGGTAATCATACAAGGTCATATATGATCCCCGGTAATCATACACGGTCATATATGATCCCCGGTAATCATAGAGGGTCATTTATAATACCCGGTAATCATACAAGGTCATATATCTTCCCCGGTAATCAAACAAGCTCATATCTGATCCCCGGTAATCATACAATGTCATATATGATCCCCGGTAATCATACAAGGTCATATATGATCCCCGGTAATCATACAGGTTCATGTAAGATCCCCGGTAATCATACAAGGTCATATATGATCCCCGGTAATCATACAGGGTCATATAAGATCCCCGGTAATCATACAAGGTCATATATGATCCCCGGTAATCATACAAGGTCATATATGATCCCCGGTGATCATGCAGGATCATATATGATCCTTGGTAATCATACAGGGTCATATATGATCCCCGGTAATAAAACACGGCCATATATCATCCCCGGTAATCATACAAGGTCACATATGATCCCCGGTAATCATAAAAGGTCGTATATGATCCCCGGTAATCGTACAGGTTCATATAAGATCCCCGGTAATCATACAAGGTCATATATGATCCCCGGTAATCATACAAGGTCATAAGTGATCCCCGGTAATCATACAGGGTCATATATGATCCGCGGTAATCATGTAAGGTCATATATGATCCCCGGTAATCATACACGGCCATATTTGATCCCCGGTAATCATACAAGGTCATATATGATCCCCGGTATTCATACAAGGTCATATATGATCCCCGGTAATCATACACGGCATATATGATCCCCGATAATCATACAAGGTCATACATGAACCCCGGTAATCATACAAGGTCATATATGATCCCCGGTAATCATACAATGTCATATATGATCCCCGGTAATCATACACGGTCATATATGATCCCCTGTAATCATACAGGGTCATTTATAATACCCGGTAATCATACAAGGTCATATATTTTCCCCGGTAATCAAACAAGCTCATATCTGATCCCCGGTAATCATACAATGTCATATATGATCCCCGGTAATCATACAAGGTCATATATGATCCCCGGTAATCATACAGGTTCATATAAGATCCCCGGTAATCATACAAGGTCATATATGATCCCCAGTAATCATACAAGGTCATATATGATCCCCGGTAATCATACAGGGTCATATATGATCCTCGGTAATCATACAAGATCATATATGATCCCCGGTAATCATACAAATCATACACGGCCATATATGATCGCAGGTAATCATACAAGGTCATATATGATCCCTGGTAATTATACAAGGTCATATATGATCCTCGGTAATCATACAGGGTCTTATAAGATCCCCGGTATTCAAACAAGGTCATACATGATCCCCGGTAATCATACAAGGTCATATATGATCCCCCGTAATCATACACGGTCATATAAGATCCCCGGTATTCATACAAGGTCATATATGAATCCCGGTAATCATGAATGGTCATATATGATCCCCAGTAATCATACAAGGTCATATATGATGCCCGGTAATCATACAGCGTCATATATGATCCCCGTTAATCATACAAGGTCATATTCTATCCCCGGTAATCATACGAGGTCATATATGATCCCCGATAATCATAAAAGGTCATATATGATCCGCGGTAATCGTACAGGGTCATATATGATCCCCGGTAATCATACAAGATCCAATATGATCCCCGGTAACCTTACAAGGTCATTTATGATCCGCGGTAATCATACAGGGTCATATATGATCCCCGGTAATCATACAAGGTCAAATATGATCCCCAGTAATCATACAAGTTCATATATGATCCCCGGTAATCATACAAGGTCATATATGATACCCGGTAATCGCACAAAGTCATATATGTTCCCCCTTAATCATACACGGTCATATATGATCCCCAGTAATCATTCAAGGTGATATATGAATTGTATGATTTCCCGGTAACCATACAAGGTCAAATATGATCCCCGGTAATCATAAAGGCTCATATATAATACCCGGTAATCATACAAGGTCATATATGTTCCTCGTTAATCAAACAAGCTCATATATGATCGCCAGTAATCATAGACGGTCATATATTATCCCCGGTAGCCATACAAGGTCATATATGATCCACGGTAATCGTACAATGTCATATATGATCCCCGGTAATCATACACGGCCATATATGATCCCCAATAATCATACAAGTTCATATATGATCCCTGGTAATTATACAATGTCATATATGATCCCCGGTAATCATACAGGGTCTTATAAGATCCCCGGTATTCAAACAAGGTCATATATGATCCCCGGTAATCATACAAGGTCATATATGATCCCCCGTAATCATACACGGTCATATAAGATCCCCGGTATTCATACAAGGTCATATATGAATCCCGGTAATCATGAATGGTCATATATGATCCCCAGTAATCATACAAGGTCATATATGATGCCCGGTAATCATACAGCGTCATATATGATCCCCGTTAATCATACAAGGTCATATTCTATCCCCGGTAATCATACGAGGTCATATATGGTCCCCGGTAATCATACAGGGTCTTATAAGATCCCCGGTATTCAAACAAGGTCATATATGATCCCCGGTAATCATACAAGGTCATATATGATCCCCCGTAATCATACACGGTCATATAAGATCCCCGGTATTCATACAAGGTCATATATGAATCCCGGTAATCATGAATGGTCATATATGATCCCCAGTAATCATAAAAGGTCATATATGATCCGCGGTAATCGTACAGGGTCATATATGATCCCCGGTAATCATACAAGATCCAATATGATCCCCGGTAACCTTACAAGGTCATTTATGATCCGCGGTAATCATACAGGGTCATATATGATCCCCGGTAATCATACAAGGTCAAATATGATCCCCAGTAATCATACAAGTTCATATATGATCCCCGGTAATCATACAAGGTCATATATGATACCCGGTAATCGCACAAAGTCATATATGTTCCCCCTTAATCATACACGGTCATATATGATCCCCAGTAATCATTCAAGGTGATATATGAATTGTATGATTTCCCGGTAACCATACAAGGTCAAATATGATCCCCGGTAATCATAAAGGCTCATATATAATACCCGGTAATCATACAAGGTCATATATGTTCCTCGTTAATCAAACAAGCTCATATATGATCGCCAGTAATCATAGACGGTCATATATTATCCCCGGTAGCCATACAAGGTCATATATGATCCCCGGTAATCGTACAATGTCATATATGATCCCCGGTAATCATACACGGCCATATATGATCCCCGATAATCCTACAAGGTCATATATGATCCCCGGTAATTATACAGGGTCATTTATGATCCCCGGTAATCATGAAAGGTCATATATGTTCCCCGGTAATCATACAAGTTCATATATGATCCCCGTTAATCATACACGGTCATATATGATCCCCAGTAATCATTAAGTGTCATATATGACTTGTATGATTTCCCCGTAATCATACAAGTTTCATAACAAAATAAAGCAGTTGTAAACAATTCCATTTTTAGCAGCTAAAACGCTCAACCAGTAAAAAAATACACCAGTTTCACCCAGAGTCCCACAAAATCTTTCAAAATGAATGAGTGTCCATGGTTGATAAGGCACCTCGGGTAATTAAAAAATTTGGTTCAATAGCTTCAATACGTCGCAGCATCTATTAAGCAGATCACGAGAAAAGTAGAAGGGCCCCAAGATAATGTTTAACTCTAAATTAACTCATAGAAAGTGACCTTTAATAATTCTTCTCCTGTTTCGTTCAATTTTTGACAGGCGCTGCTGTGAAAAGAGAACACCCTTTTGGGCTTAAATCAGAATCATGGACAGTCTCTTGAACTCAATAGCACAACCGACTGAACCAGCAGAGCATAATGAAGCTTTTCTCGACATCTGAGTACGTATAACCGAATAAGTTCACACCCAGAACCATCACGACAATTTAATTAGACGCCATGGCCTCGCTTAGATGCTGACTGGACTTCCGAAAGAAGTTAGGTAGATTGTGAAAGGACTTGAAATTACAAATGGTTGTGCTAAATGGCTATAGGCGGCAAGCCAAGATAGCAACATCTGCTTTTGTATCCCTGTGATATAGAATACATTGGGCAATTGATATTGTAGTGCAAAATCCCTTAATTTTACTTAATCACTTAATCCTTGATTTAGTTCATTTTCATCATTTTAGTTCTTTTAATTTTACTGAATCTTTAATTTAGTTCATTTTCATCATTTTGTTCTAAATTGTTCAAATCCTGTTTGAAGATCAAATCTTCCTCATTCATGCTTGTTAAATTTGTTTATCTAATTTTGTGAAATAATTGTCTGTTCATACTCTCTAGTCATTCTGTTTGCCGCAACTTTCCAATTTTAGTTATGATCAAATTGCTGATCACAATTTGGCAGTTTTATTTAATTCTTTCTTCTCGAATCTGAATTCAAGTTTAGTTGTCTCTTTTGAATCCGAATTTCGTCCCGCTAATCACTCAATTTCACAATACCAGAGTGAGCCTGCTTTCGCTAAGCGAAATACTAGTGTATAAGTTAACGCTGAATTGGCGACGCTAATATTACTCTAAATTGAAACTTAGACAGACGGATATTCAAAGCACAAATTTAATAGTAAATTCGCTCAGCGAAATCACTAATACTTTGTTAGCAAAAAGTATCTTAATTTCACTCAGCAATCCAATTCGACTACAGTAAACGATTTCTGTACGATAATCCCCTCAAACTTTCATGAAAATATCTCGCGTCAATCCAATCAGTTGATCAGTTGTTTAAGTTTCAGTCTCTCTTAACAGATTTGATACTCACTTCATCGGTTGTAAACAAATTCATCTTATATCCTCGGCACTGAGATTCAAGACATATTTTCTGATTTTTTACCAAAACGTTGTGTTGTAAAAACAACAAAAAAATCAACATTAGAGACCGACTCTATAAGCACGGACCAAGCTTGACATCTCCCGTTCAAGTTTTATAGAGGATCTCGAACAGCACGATCAGAGTTTTGCGTAACTATAATTTTGGCATCGTGCATTGAGAATTGTTTCGTACAGAATTTCTATTTGTACTCAAGTGATATTTTGATTGGCGAAATTCAATTCTGTTCTGTACTGAAAATTGAGTGATTTCGAGGTGCGAAGTCGTGTGTATTTTTGTATTTCGTGTAATGGTTATTTTGAGACAAATTTTATGCGGTATTCGGTCGACGATTACAAGCGTCAGTTCAGACTAAGCGGTTCGCTTAGTGTAAGATTACAAAATGAAGGTAGTTTGCTTTAAAAGCTGATTTGCTGAGCAAGAGCTAGTTAGAAAAATATTCAACTAAACACTTTATTAGATTGATGGAGAAAGAAAATTAAAATGAAATCAGAATTTGATCTTCAATTTGATCATACTCTAAAGTTACGAGCAAAGAAAAAAATTGGGAAAGTGCGGCAATGGACAGGAAGTTGTCTGCCTGTGCAGGTTATGATTCATATCAACAAAGTTAGAACAGCTGAACAATTAATAGTGATCTTCAAAACTTGAAATAAAATTATGATGAAGATTATAAAGAGCAAATTGAACTAGATTCAAATTGAAATGAAATAATGAATAGCTTTACAAACTGAAAACTACTATGTATCTCACTTCCCCCATGGAAATAAACAAAAGTACAGTTTGTTTTATCAAAAGATTAAAATAATTACGAAATATTTAATTTGAATAGTAAATTATAAGCTTTGATAGTTTGGAATGTTTTTTGTGTTGGTTAACGTAGAATTACAGTGATTGGAATTTAATTCGTTTATTATGTTGCCATTATTGCTGTTTATGGAATATTCGTTCTTTCGCACCGCGAATTTACTACATATTTTGTTGCCGGTATACAAACTGTCTATTCGATTTAAATGACTCCTTTGCTCTAGGAAATCCGTGTAATTTTTTGGTATTTAAGAGAAAGCGTTTCGCGCTAGTTTGGTTGCATCCAATTTAGCAACAATTGCTCATCATAGGTTGATAATTTAGCGGCTTCTTGTTGCCGGTCGCGCAAAATCAAATCCAACAAACCAATGTTCGAGCCAAAAATGGGATCAATTGTGAAATCGAAGGGAAATAGCCCGTGCACCCATCTTGTAAGACGACTATTATGATTTCATTGCTCTGTTGTCACGGATAATGAAATCTAAATCTCGATACTCAATAATATCGTTAACAGTTTACCGTAAGGGTAGTGTTAAAAGAACTCTACTGACCATACTACGCCTAAAAGCTCATGTTTGCTATAATGTATCTTTACTGAAATGTGTTGAGGAAACTCGAGGCGATGGGGACAGTTTGCCAGCTATCAGGGGTACTTTGTTCTAAAGCGGATCCAATATTTTTTCTTGAGGCGTTACCTTTTTTACGTGTATCTAGATTTGAGTTAAGGTGTTTACTTTAGTTCGATTCAGCTTCTTGGCTTTAATTTGATTGAAATGTTTGTCATGTTCGTCGGTCCAGATGAATTTTGTGTTTTTCTTTGTTAACGGTCACAAAGTGTGGCAAAATTTTGACAATTTGGTATTACAGAACCTAAAATTGATCTTTCTCAAAATTGGTCGGTGAATTGAGTTGTTGAATTGCAGCTGTTTTATTCGCTAATGGTGTTTGTTATTCATGATTGAATTATTTGGTGGCAGTGCCATTCTAATTGTATTCTTCCGAAATGACATTTTGCCAAACTGATTCTTAGATTCTTGTCATCCAATTTTCTAAGACATTGTTTACAAGTTGTAGGTGATCTTCGATTTTTTTCTCTGATTTCGATTACGATATTGTCGAAAAAAAATGAAATTTTAAGTGTGTTTTGTTAAAATTCAATCGAAAACCGTTTGAAATTCCGTTCGCGGCATGTCGATCAAGCCCTAAAATCCAGTTTTGAAACGGTATGGGCCATTCAAATCACCGCCTACTAAATTAGAGTTACCGTATCCGCGTATAAGTTTAGTTGGCTATAAGCCTATTAAAAATCAAGCGTAGTGGAATATGCAGTCTCCTGCTGCGCCCCTGATATTGTTTTGCGAAATTGTTTGAATTGTAGATTCAATATTAGGCATTTGGCACTCGTTTTTGTGGATTGATATTTTTAAGATCTTCGAATTCAAGACTATTTTATTTGATTGATCCTTTTGATTGTGATGACTATCGGTGAAATAAAATTATGATTTGAACATTCCGACAGTATGTCAATGTGTCCTTCATTTTTAATTTTTCGAGCTCTGTTTTAAACTAGGCTCGCAGATGAAATGGTTCTTTTCGTCCGTTTTGATATGTGACTTGGTAATTTCTTTAAAATTTTGAATTTACTGTATGAGGTTTTGATTTGCTAATTCTAGTTGTTTCTTCTGGGAATTCTTTCACTATTGGTTTTTAATGGTACCTGGAGGATCAATAATAAAAACCCCGACTTTAGAGTAGGGTTTTTGCATGAATATGTTGCCTAATTGATCGAACAAGTCGCTTACCAGAATAGGTTTGAATTCATCTATTGCTACGGTAAAATTTGCGCTTGGAAAGTGCCAATCATTAGGTTTATTTGGTGTGTTCAATAATCCCAGGGTTTCCACTGTGCCATTCGAATCCGAATTTAGTTGTAATGGTTTTTTTCTCCAACCATTTTGCTTGTATGAAATTATACAAGATCTGTTTCGCAAGTGATAAACTAATTATGATAAATCCACTTCCAGAATCGAGAAGCAAAATACATTCTGTGTTGCCAATTGTAATATTCATGTTTTATGTGCAATTTCGTTTGAGTTTTTTTGTTCCATAATTGCAACATAACTGTCATCAGAAGAATCACATTGAGAATTAAACTGCTCATTGTAATCGATGAAACTTACGTTTTGATCTTCAGAGTTATCTGTGATTTAAAGATTTTCCAGGTTATTCACTCGACTACCTTGTTGTGTCTTTATTTGTATTTTATTTTTTTCCTAGATACCTTAGCGAAGTGAATGAGAGACCACAGTGATTACACTTATTACCCATGTTGATGCAAATCTGACGCTGGTTGGGTGTCCAATTCAGTCCAAAATTTCTTCAGAGGCCTTTGGGTTCGGGATTGAAGGAGTTTCTACCTCTTTGCTGGGTACGTGTATTCGCTCCGCAAAATCGATTAAATCGTTGAATTATATTTACGCCGCCTATTTTGTTAAAGGAATGTTGTTGATGATTTTGAAATCCCATTCCCAAGCTGACTGCAAAGCTGAGAGCTCCTTCAAGTTCCACTGTATCAGGCAAGAGTTCGCGTTGTATATCACCGTCCAACATTTTGTTATAAAGATGTCTCGTTTTATATCCTCTTCACGGTTTTCAAATTTGCATTTTTTGGTTAGTTCCTTCAGAGTGCTATAGAATTGTTCAAATGTCTCAGTGTTTTCCGGTCAAAGAAAAAAACAGAAAATGTTATCTTGCGGGGTCGGATGAAGGCTATTTCTAAAATTTCCCACAATTTGAGCGTCTTGAGATCACATATGTTGTCGAGGTGACATCTTTGTGTTAGAAGTCTTCGTTCTTCATTCTGTGCCTATGCTGAGGTAGAGAAGAGATACATGTTTTCGGTCAAACAACGTCAACGGAGTTTCCCCGAAAAAATTCTTGCTTCCGTATTTTTTTGACATTTGGTGACCCATTGTAGTTTGAGTTGACTGTTTCGTATGTGCCTCTCACTGTCCGTTTGTTCCATTGAATTTTCAATGGGTGCCTTGTATTTGGGTTCAGGAGGAAGATTAGTTCGGGTAGGTTTTTGGCTCAAGAAGTGTAACTATTGTGATGTTTTCGCGGGCTAATATTACAAGTTTAACTTGTATTCGCCGTTTCTGCCATTTGATGGGAGATCTATAGCCGCTCCCAAAATTACTCGATCGACAATGGAGTTTTTTGGGATTCTTAAGCTGCTGGCGGTTCCATGTCGTAAAGAAACTCCTTCTGTTCTCTAATGAGATTTTGCCCGGTGATATTCAATTCTGTTTTGTAGAGGAAGTTGAGTGATTTTGCGGTGCGAAACCGCGTGTATTATTGTATATGGAATTTTAATTATATTGGGACAATTTTTATGTTTTATTCGCTCCGCGATTACAAGCGTCAGTTTAGACTTAGCCATTTGCTTAGCAAAAGATTACAAAATGATCATAGTTTGTTTTAAAAGCTGACTTGCTGAGCGAAAGTTAGTTAGAAAGAGATTCAACTGAACATTATATTGGTGAAAAATGAAAACTAAAGTGAAAGCAGAATTTGATAAAGAATTTGGTCATATTCTAAAAATATGAGCGAAGAGCAAAATGGGGAAAGTGCGACAAAGAACAGGAAATTGTCTGCGATTAAAGACTCTGATTCATATAAAAAAATTTAGAAAAGCTGAACAATTAGTAATGATTTTCAAAACATGAACTAAAATTATGAAGAAGAATATATAGAGCAAATTGTTCCATGAATTAAATTCGAAAAGAAATTTAATGAATAACGACACAAAATGAAATATGAAATGTTCAATGTATCACAAAGTGAACAGAAAAATGCTGCGGATTAAACTGAAATGATTGCTGTGGACAATTTTTACAAATTCATCTCGGCATAAACTGTTTGAAACGGGAATGGATCCCATATTCAGCATTTCTTTAGAAAATCTTTTCCAATTGTTTTTCGCGTTCTCGTTCTGTCGCCTAGACCATGCTTTTTGTCAAATTAGATTCCTGAACAAAACATAGTAGTTATGTCAAAAAAATTAACACTTGCTTACGATGGCAAAAAGGAACTACGAATGCGTAATTGCAAATAATGGCGCCATCAAACTTAATTACTGATAAATTGAAAAAGGATGTTATCAAACTAGGCAAGTTAAATGAGGAATGGAAAAAATAACCAGAAGGTCTCAGGGTTTTAAGTACCATACGTCCAGACTTTCGTGAGCTCAAAACTGCTTTTGTCCCGGTTTTCGCGCTTTCCAAACCAAACATTGTGGGCTCCAAAACCTTGAAGTTATGTCCAATAGTTTCCATACTATTAACTATGTCATACAATCAGCATACAATTAAATATGTCAAGACTTTAATCCCGGGTCGAGAAAAAAATGTAAAAATATGTAAGAGAAGCGATGAAAAGTTTGTTTTTCAACGCAAATTTCGAACATAATATCGCGGTGAAATGCGGTGAATGCGGTGAAAATATGCAAGTTCACCGCTAGAGTAAGCGGTGAGCTTACAAAAATTCACCACATTTCACCGCTTACTTCAGTTACCATCCTTGCACGGATTCGAACCTCTGCACGGAGTGAACATGCTTTGAAAATGAAAATGCCATCATACTTTGAGAGCATGTTGACCACTAACACATAACTATATCAAAAACCAGAGTTATTGGTTATAGTGATTGCTCATGTTTTTTTCGTTTCTCCGTTAACCCTTTATTTTTACGCTGAGAGACATGTTAACAAGCCGCTATTGGTTTAAATTTTTAATGCTACCATTAACTATGACATACAGTTAACTACGTCAAGACTTTAAGTCATTACAAAGCACTAAAACAATATTATAAATGATTATTTTGCAAGACATTTTCAAATTATTAATTGTTCAAGATTCTTTAAGTAATATTTAGGAGAACAAAATTTAACTCTGACACCTTTGATTGAAACTGGAAACATGAGAACAACGATGACTTGCCGAAAAAGATAAATCGCTCGATCGAAAGTAGTTGATGGGTTGATGGGATACGACGATGCTGACAAAAACGACGATGCTGACGAAAAAATCTTAAATGCTTCGTCTTTTTAGAATAAAACGACGATATCGAAGATTTCTTATGTTTAAGAATCAAAGATTTCTCAGCAAGGTTAGAAATCATAAGGTCTAATGACGTCTTCGACTGGAGAGGAACGACAATACGACAAAATTTTATGTTTAAGAACAGACGTTTTCTCGACTAGGGATGTCAGATTTGTGAGTTGATCATCCAGTGTATGAGAAAATTTTGTTGTCAGCCGTTGCCAATCTTCCTGTTATTTATCTTTATCCCTAATCGCACTCTCGTCGAATGTGATATACTCTAGTGTTGCAAGATAACGGTTTATCTCAGAGCTGACATGTATCTTGGCAAAATTGCCCGCGCACCGAACGCGTATCTTGGGCAGTATCTCTTCTCCAAAAATTTCAATAATTGATCCTGACGTGGCAGACATCTATCTTGACTGTTACACTAGAATTTTCCATTTCGTTGATTGATGTCATCGTGAGATATCCTTATTTGTACACAGTTCTTCTGTTCTTTCTTCAACCATTCGTTGTCGTTGATATTCTCTAAACTCCAGAGCGCCAAATGGAGTACTCAGACAATGATTGTCTCACTGGTAAGGGTTTCATAATAGTGTTCGAGGGCTTCCTTCGTCGACGTCGTCAAGTTTCTGAAGTCAATCCAGGGCTATCAATGCTATCAAGTTGTCAAATGAACATCATCCATTAACTCCTTCCAGAGATAGCCCATTTTGTGTTGAATAATCTCTCTACAAGAAATGATGTGAGGATGTGGGTTTTAAAGTTTTTATGTATCTGAGAGAGGCCACTGCATGTTGTTGGTTTCCACGATTAGACCCGGTTGGGGGTATGTTGCAGGCGTTTTGGAGATTTCATCATTAATCTCGTTGATCTTCAGCGTCAATTTTTTTCAAGGCCGAAGCTCTGGAAATTGAACATTACTTCACTTTTCTTTGTATATTAATATGCATTTATGTTGTTATAGTGTATACTTCTTAGTAAAAAAGAAACACTAAATTTCCAAAACCACATTAGATATTCGTAATATGGAAAAGGTATACCGTTTCCATATAACGAAAATCTAATGTGGTTTTGGAAATTTAGTGTTTCTTTTTTTTTCCGGAGAACCTTAGATTCATCAAGATATCGTGGCTCGCACACACAAAAAAGTGCATCTAACTGATACCATGTGTGATCACATGTGGTATCAGAGTTAGATGCACTTTTTTGTGTGTGCGAGTCACGATATCTTGATGAATTAAGATCGATCTTTTAATGTACTGCCTCTAAGAACTTGAAACATGGAAGGCATTCCGAACTATTCACTGAGCGACAAGAAAACAGAAAAATTCCAGATCATAGTACAAAAATAAATGTGAAGTTTATCTATCGTGGAAATAAACTCTGAAAATTGAAACTCGCTCGCAAAAAGGCATATAGCTTCAACTGTTTAATTCTTCCAAGCAACCATACGACAAAACATGACCACAAGTGCAATTGCCGGAATTCATGATCAAGCGTCCAATTCTACTGGACATCTAATCGAAAAGGTGGAAAAACCGTTGACCTAATACGGAAAATTAAAAAAAATAGCAAGCGGTACTTGCAACCGTTATGCAATAGGCATAGGGATGAGCAGTGTTCTAGCATATTAACCAACAAAGACAGGAAAACTTCATGCAATTCCACTTTTCCAATTGACAAAACGTCTGGCGTTTAGAGAAGAGCTCCTGAATATAAATTGTCTGAGAGGAAAACTTATGTTCCGGTTTGAATTAATCTATTTTTGGTTTGGGCGGAAACCTTGAACTAAATTGAATTGATTTTAGTTGGATTAGTTGCAGTTACAAGTTGTGTTTGTTTAAAAAGCTAATAACCTTATTCTAACAAGGACAACCAATGAGAAAATAATTTCTCTTCGAGTGTTTGCCCAAATAAAAACCAAACTTCAAAACCTTTAACTTGCGCCGTTTCTCAATGGGAAAAAGGTAATAAATTTCTGCGTTATCATACACATATGTCTCATTGAAACTTTTTTGAACGCTGGCTTTATTAATTTTCTTAGGTATACTGGCTCAAATTTTATAAATTACAGGATATTGAAGACGTTCATTAACTTATTCCTACGAGAATGTTCTCGAATTTTTGTGCGCACTCGTGGTGGGTTTAAAAGCCCTTGATGTGCTCTTCTAGTGCATATTCTACTCGAAACTTCAGCGTTTAGATGAACAACATTATCATAGCTACCGTCTCCTAATCTTTTGAATAACTCACACAAAACTACTGAAACGTGTTGTTCGAATACTGAAAAAATCTTATTTTTAAGAAAATTTTCTGACACAGAATTGAAATTTTCAATGAAAAAAATTGCAATCACTATTCGTTTTTGAATATTTAAAACATTTTGTAGATTTGACATATAAGTACAGCCATAGATTAGAACGCCGTAATTGATGACTGATTTTGCAAATGCTTGGTACAAAATGAGAAAGTGTTTGCGTGATAGAAATGTACGTAACTTATAAACCATTTCACAGAAACGCGTCAATTTTGTTCTAAGCTGGTTTATATGGAGTCTGAAATTCAAATTTTTATGAAGATGTATGCCAGGATATTTGTTGTTTTTTGTGAACGAAATAGGATTATTTGGTATATGATTGCTGGCTCCAAAGCAAACGGTTTCACGTTTGTCTACTTTCATGGTAAGATTTTTTAAGGATAGCCATTACGATACTTCTTTAAAATTTTTCCCTAAGATAACTCCCGATTTTTTAACGGAACAAAATAGACTGGTATCATTGGTATAAAGAACACTTTTTCAATCTGTTGTGGCACTAGGCAGGTCATTGACGTACAAAATGAACAAAAGGGGCCCCAAATTGAGCCCGGTGGCACTCCATAGGTTAGCGACATTTGCTCTAAATTTGAGTTATCCCACAGAAAATATTGTTTTCTCTCACTGAGATAGCATTAAATAAGATTGTTTAGTTTACCACTAAAATTTCAATTCTTTGAGGAAAATTTAATGGTCTACTCTATCAAAAGTTTTTTCAAATCAAACAAGCAAAAATGTACAGAACATTTGCTCTCCATCACTATCTGGATTTCTTCTGTCAGTTCTTTTACAGCGTCAACACAATTCGAGCTCGGCTGAAAACCGAATTGATTTTGGTTAAGAATGTCATGCTCTTTGATTAAAATCAACAATGTTATGTATATTAGTTTTTCAAAGATTTTGCTAAAGTTACTTAGCCAATTTATTGGTCGATAGTTTTCTGGCCCAGAATTGTCCCACTTTTATGAATACCAAAAGTCTTTGCTAATTTCCAAGAAGTAGGAAAAGTAACCTCTTTAGTGCATTGGTTGCAAAAATCAGCTAAAGGCTGTGTGAGAACAGGTCCTGAACATTAGCAGACTTTATAATTTATGTTGTCATGACCAGCTGACATTTTATTTCTTGAAGTTTTATGAAGTTCATCATCTCATCAGGTGTTGTATTGGATATAAAAAAATTATGACCAATTGTGGGGCAAGACAAAGGAAACTATTTTGAGTCAAGAACTTGGCTGCCAAAGAAGGTCTCGTGTTTGCAAAGAAATCATTGAATTTGTTTGCATTTGTATTTTGGTTTTTTTCCCTCAATATCATTAGAGCAGAGTTGGTTAAAGAATCCGAAAGTTGATTTAATGGAAAGGTTTATGCCTAATAGTAAACTATAATAATTTTCCTTGGCCTTGCGTATTTTCGATGTTGCATCGTTTCTTTTTCTTTGATAGGCTTCTTGATTTTCTGGATGGGGCTTTTTAGCCAACGCTGATAATAATACTTGTTTCGAACATTAAACGTTTTTTTTACCGTTGTATCTAACCATGGCACTTTTTTGTGTGATAAGGAAGGCTTCAGTGGCACCACATCATCAAGACATTGAACTAGAAGTTTCGACAGATTTTCTTTTTTACTATTGAGATCACCTGCTTGTAAATTAGCAATTCGTTGATTTAATGTAACGAGGAATTTTGGTGCAGCAATAGGATCATCCAAAATCCGAAGGTGTCGGAACCTGTTATCAGGTGCTTTTGATTTTGTCTTTGTTTTACTTGGTAGCTGTATTGAAACTGGATAGTGATCACTTATATCCGTGACCATTGTTCGACTGTTGAACTTTTGGGAGCAAATACTAGATCTATGCGTTTTGTGGAAGTTGGCCGCACTCTTGTTGGACTATTATTGCATTGGTATAATACGAATGATTTGATGAGCTCCTGATGACAACCTCAACTGTTTCATTTTGTGTATCAAGATTAAAATCTCCGCAGACAATCGAATATCATTTAAGTTGATCGTTACTTCAACTAGTTTTTCAATTTCTTCTAAAAAAACTGACAGTTTTGTATTAAGTGGGCGTATACAAGAAGAATATTCAGGGTTTTTTTCCTCCTATTGAACTCTAACAACCCAATTCTCTATTTTTTGCTCAGTTTTTTAATTTTATAACTTTAATTTTTATAGAACATAAAACCAGAGTAAAGAGTAAACGCAAAATTGATGTCCATCCCAAATATGTTGCTGGCGGTAACATCATTTTCATGTCCCAATTCTCATCTACAGTGAATTCTTTTTTTCGTTTTTGCGGGTCAATGTGAGCTAGCAGTGCTTTGAAACTTTCTTTATCTTTAATAGAGACGTTTCCACTTCACCACAACTAAAATTAGCGCATGTACCAACTCATCTGTCAGTCTCTACATTAGTATAGGCTTAATTCTGAAGCTTATAGCAGTGCGGCGAAGTAGTCTATAATGATATTGAAATGGAACACGCGAAGGAAACAACAAAGAATAAAATATAATCAAGTGCAAAACCACTTCACGTTTCAGAGAGTTTAGTTCCTTGCTTCACAGCACAACAAAACTTCAGATCCCGAAAGATGGACAATGAGTATAATAATTGCTTTATTAGTTACTTTAGGTCAAAGAAACTCAATTCCCCTCTCTGCAAGCCGTTCATGGTAAAGTCAGATGAGCAAAAAATTTATTCTGATCATTCTTTTTGCCTAAGACTCCATGCGTTGATGATTTCATTTTAAGGAACATTCACATTTTAATTACTTCTGATACGTCCGTTTATAACATTATGCCATATTGACGTGAGTTGAATTGACCTTGACCTGTGTCGTCAGTAGCTCATGTAAATTTTTATTGTATACTATCGCCGCAAAAATACAAATTAGAAATTATGTAAATGGCAAACGCTCACTAAAAGATAAGCATGCTTATGATCAAAGTTGCAAAGGCTTCAACAAGGGAGGAGGTTTCAACCCTATTTCACCCCTAATTCTGTTTTTATTATTATTGTATGTACAATCAAGTTCAATCAATTTAAAAGGCATCAATAAGTAAAAGAGAAAATTCGAAAAATTGAGTTTATGCTCTTGATTTTACCTTTAAAACAAATTGATTGCTCTTGTTGCTGGGAGCCATTTCAAGAGCCGGGGAGGGCTTCTGCCGGCTCTTCTTGCTTTTACTCTTTTTCTTGGTGTTCTTGGCTAGCCTCGTAGAAGTTGACTAGCTCGTCATTTTTCTATGCGTGGTGAGATATCAATAATTTTTAATTCATAGTCAAGAAAGTTGTTTATTAAGATTAATTATTCAAGAAGTAATAAATAGTGAGAGAGCGAAGAGTAGATAAAAAATAAATAAACAAATAAAAATAGGGCTGCGCTTGCGTTGGGGATTGATTTACTGCGCCTCATTTGATCAAAGAATAAGAGAAAAAAATTTCTAAAAAAGTCTAGTCGTAAGTTAGAGGAAAAGTCTAGTCGTAAAAAGTATAATTCTGTTCTTGAAGGCAAAAGCAAGCGTTACGACGCATTAAAATAAATTGGGAGAAGGTATGAAAAAGTGCAGTTGCAACATTCAATAACTTATCCTCAAAAACGAAATCAAAGCCTTTAGAAGAATGAAGTAAAATAAAGAAGGAATAATAAGAAGCAGTTAAAACTGCTATGCTATTTCACCCCTGTTTCACCCCTAATTAGCGTGGATTAGGGTGTAATCCGTTTTCCAAACTTATTTATCTTTAAAAGAGTGTAAGAGTGTAATAAAAAATTACACTGTTATTACACTCTTTTGTCCACTCTTTTTACACTCTTAAAAAGAGTGTAATTAAGGGTGGAATGATAAAAGATTACACTCTCCTTTCCACCCTTATGAAAAGAATCAGTTAATTTTACACTCTTAAACGCTTTTTATTGAGAGAGTGTAATTTAAAGTGGACTAATAAAAAATTACCCTCATTTTTCCACCGTTATGGCTTATATGATTTCTTTTTAAACTCTTACACCCTTGTTATTGAGAGAGTGTAATTAGTGTAACTAAAGGTGGATTGATAAAAAATTACATTCTTTTTTCGACCGTTATCTTTTGTATCATTTCTTTTTACCCTCTTACTTAAAACTACACCCGGAAAGTTCAGGTTACTCGAACAAACTAAAATTATAAATGTGGTTCACGAAGATGCCACACCTAAAACTGAATTTTAGCTTTATTTAGTTGAAGGACGTCTAACTTTCCGGAACGCTGTTTCCGGATGTGGATCCTCCAGCCTCCAACACAAGACTGGTTTTGTTAATTGATTCTATAGATGTCTTCCAACAAACACAAGATAAAATGTTTTGAATACGTCACAATCCAGGTCAGCTGCAAGGACACACACAGAAACCACAATTCTACATCTTCAAAAAACTTTCAGGTTAACGCAATGATATTTAGCCTAATTGTTTAACCAAAAAATCATAAGTATTGTTGTGTGATGCTGGTATACTCAGTGGCACACAGACGCATGATGCTTCATCTTGTGGAGGAACTATATACTCAAATGGGTTTTTTGTTCAGTCAATTTTGGGCGATTGATGTATTCCTCCTAGAAAGCCCTACAGCGTAGAATGTGGAACTAAAACGACCCTTTTGAATTTCGCTTTTTTTTTGCTTGGCAGTTATAGATGTTCGAAGATTTGTGTTACTTGGAATGATATCAGTTGTTATTGTTCACTTTTTACGGAATTTTTGACCATTTTGTCGTTGATTTTGCAAAAATTTCTTATTTTTTCTAACAATGGTGATATTGGTTTCGCCTAAAAACCCAGAGGAGTGTTGCTGACTTTTTTATCCCACAATTTTAGCCAAAAAAATCATGATTTTTTTTCTAAATATACACTTTTTTTTCAAAAAGGGCACAAATATTTCTTTGGCCCATTTTTTTGCAACTTTTTGCCGGAGGTACAGACCTCAAACTGCCGACAGACATATTAGTAACCTCAAGAGAAGACCAGCTCTACTTCCGTTTCTTTTGAAGAATTTTCTGGATAATTGTTTTGGCGGTTTTTTGCGAACCTAAAACAATCGACATGAAAAATGAATCTTTCAATTTTGATATATTGACATTTTGTTGCCAAAACATCTGCTCTGATTACAAATGGAAAAATTAGTTGTTATCATTGAACTGGAGGCATTATTGACTCTATTTTTGTTTGCTGCGTGGTTTTTTGACAATCAAAGTTTTAAGATTCTTTCGCAGCAATGTATTTTTAAGAACTAAGTTAGCTTTTTTTTGTTTTGTCTATGTTTACTACAGGTCAGAAAAAATTCCAATTTAACTTCAAATACTACCCACACGTTTTGTTTGTCAACATGAGGACCCCTGATCTTTATATTATATTTCCAGAGAGAATTTGATGGTTTTGTATGACCTCAAAAAGTGTTTTCTAAAGTTCAATCAAAAATCTTGTGTTTTGCCCGCATCTGTTCTCCTTTTTTGCAGTCTCTTGACTGCTTTTTAAAAAAAAACAGTTGGTTTTCCTAAAATGTCTACTTACTTGAGCCTATATAAAGCTTTCAGTTGACATCTAATGGCTCTTATGTATTTCAATACAAATGTTTTAAAGTAAATCTCAGTATATTTTCGAATTTGTCACTTCATTCAAAGTTATATCAACCTGTTGCCTAGTCTCGTTAAACACAAACTGGATCTTGGTTTTAATGAGAGGAAAAAAATATTTCTAGTTGTTTCTTTTAATCAATGGCTTCTTTGATTCTATACAACCAGTTTTAAAGAAATTTTTTGACTTCTGGACATTGGCCAATTTTGGAAGTTGTTTTTGTTGCCTGGTGTGATTATCACTTTAAAAAAAGGACACAAAAGAATTGAAGGACACTGCATTTGTACATATAGAACGTTTTTAGTGACTAGCATATGATTTTATTGGCTTCGAAAACGTTTTCTTGCGAATTATAATTGAATTGAATTGATTTTGGTTTTGCTTTCAGTTGTTTATTTGCAGAGCTATCACATATTTGGGATATTGAGAGGTCTCACTAGCGTTTTAAGGAGACACAAATAATCGTTTTTCATGATTTCAGTCAATTGTTAATGTCATGACTGAATTTGAAATTTTTTGTTTTGAAAATATTGATGGCTCCTTCTGAACACTGCCCCTTTCTGTTTTCCTTTATGACAACTTGTCTCTTAGTCATGTTAAGGAAATTTCATCCACTTTTAACAACCAAACATTACTTTTTTTCTTTTTTTATCTTTTTTATGTTGCAGCTGATGGTTCAATGGCTATGACGCTAAATTGTTTCATTTTGTTTAGTTTTGACATTGGTAATTGCTTGTGGCTGTCTTTTTCGCATTATCTCTTTAGAAAACGGGCTGGCTGGTCCTCAAAAGGGCCTCAATTCAATAGTATAAACCTGTTCAACTTATAGCGTATTGTTTAAAGGCTTAAACAATTTGTTTTTGTAAAATTGTTGGCGGAATTTTGTTGTTAATTTGATGTCTTAAGACACAGTCGCCACTAATTTATGGAACAATTTGCCTCCCATGCAATTGAAAAATTTTTCTGTGATTAAAGTTATTTCAAAATATAGGTTTTAGGGTTTTTGAAAACATGTTTTAAAAAAATTATACATTTTGTGAATTTGATGATTTTTATAATCTTGAATCTAACAATTCGCTGAATTCTCTTTAATGTAAACACGGCTTCCATCTTCTCTCTAGAGAAAAATGTTTTTTTTTTTAGATTTTTTGTTTAGTAGTAGTGTTGTTGCTCCACTACTTTGAGTTTTCTTTAATGTTATTGTGATTTGATTAACTTTTTGAAAATATTTAAACAATTAAGATTTTTTTGTTTTTTTGTTTTTGTGACAAACTACATTATTAAAGATGTTTTCCATCAATGATGCGAGCAGTTTGTCATATAAAAAGTTTGTCATAAAAATTTTAAATGAATAATTTTTGAGCTTTAGATTTATCTGTCCTTTTCTCTTGTAGTCTTATGAAAAACTCTGGATGATGAAAGATCTCAATGGCTACCTAAGTGGATGTTGATAAAAAATATCCTGTATTTTTCCAGTTGAGTGCCTATGTTTTTGTCTGGTAATTGTTGTTGCCATTTTTGATTTTTTAAGCGTTTGTAAGAAACAGATAATGATTTTTGGTCGTAATTAAAAATCTTTTTTGGTAATTGATTTTGTTGTTCATCTCGTCAGCCAATCTCATCAATGGCAAAAATCATTGACGTTCTATGGTGGCATTGCTCATTTCATTTTCTTGCTAAAGAATGCTCCCAATAACTCCAACGGAGTTACATAAGACTCTTTCTAATATTTGTAGTTTACAGCTGATGGTTGATTTTGCCTCTTCTTAACTTGCTACAAATTTCAATTAGGGAAAGATCAGATCCGATTTGTGAGGTACTGTGACTAGAAGCCAATAGAGACCAAAAAATATTGGCTAATGAACAAAAATTGTAAAGTTTGTTTCGAAATCAGGTGTTATTAATGCCATGAAACCTATAGCTAAGAAACAAAAGAGCCATAGGTTAAAATTTTAAAATTTTCTGTTCCTAAGACAAGGTGAGACTGTCATTTAGAAAAAACATATGTGTTCAAATTAACAAAGCCGTTAAAAACTTCAAAAACTTTTTGTCGGATCCATTAAATCTTGCATTCAACTGAAAATAAAATCATTTTGTCCATTGGGCCCACAATTGAACATAAAAGGGTTCTGTCATTAATTGGGACTCTAAATGAAAAAAGATTTTTCTGTAATTCGGACAAAGTTTCAAAAGGGTTTCAAAAGTGAGGGAGCACTAACAAAATTCTAATCCTTTTCGAGTGTAAAAAACCACGATGAGACCAAAATTGACCTCACTATCGCAGCATTGCTCTTAGAAGGCGTAATTAAATTGAATAGTTGTTAATGGATGATTTGAACAACGGCAGTTTTAGTATATTAAAAATCTTTTATTAATTTTTGACAGACATCGATATGAATTTCGAAAAAGCATGCAAGTTACCATTGCCTAAACTCCTTCTGAGGGACCATAGATAGAGACAGCCCTCATTGAATTAAACGAAGTCCGTTCGAAGCATTTATTCTGACTGTACTGCCAATAAAGTTGGACATAGTGGGCTAACAAATCTTATTTAGTGCCATATTTTAAGAAAAAAAATGTAAGTAGTTTGAATTTTCAAATTTTAGTCAAAACATTGGGCTCAGGCAATGCAACAAATTATGTTGATCACTTAAATAAAAACCAAAAACACTATCGTCAACAATTTTTTCATATTTTGAGCAAAACGAAATCTGAGCAAAACAATCAAAAATTGGCGAATAATCACTGAAATTTAAACCTGGCTTGAGTTGGAACAAATTTCTGTCATAGAGTTTAAAAGAATTGTCCAGGTTTTTTCTTGCAGTAGCTATATATATATATATATATATATATATATATATATTTATATATATATATATATTACATACAATATATATATATATATATATATATATATATATATAAATGTATATATTGCGCGAACTCTTTTTTGTTTTTCTTTGAATTAAATGATTGGACTTTCAATAACTGGAAGAGGGATTCTGGAAGATTCCACTAAACTGTCTGACAGAGTTTTTGTTCCAAACCTAGCAAAATGTGAGCAAAACAACCAAAAATAGGCTAAGAATCACTGAAATTTAAACCTGGCTTGAAGTGGAACAAAACTCTGTCATA
>NC_134472.1:25005333-25060547 GCF_964194025.1 Convolutriloba macropyga
AAATGTAAGATTAAAATATTTCCTGCTTAAGTTTTATGGTACAACAGTGCGTACAACATCAGCTAAAAAACAGAATAGGATAAACAGCAGCTGTACAATAACTTGAGAAGAACAAAAAAACAGATATAGTTCTAATTGGCTAATGCACTTGACGTCAACAGTGTAATGCTTTATAGGAGTTTTTGTAGGAGCTGCCAGGACCTCATTTACGGTCTCAATGGTAACTTTTGCAGCAATGCTATAAAAGTGATGAGACAAATACCGTCATATGTGTAATGAGAGAATTGGCCAATCTACGACTCTGTGAAGATGAAGCAATCCAACAGTACTTCATTAGGGCACAAGAATTGTATACTAGATTGCATCATGCCGATCAAAAGGTCTCAGAGACGCCTCTCAGTGGTATGGTTCTCACTAGGTTTGCAAAAATCTAGGAGCTTTTCGTGTTATAAGAGATCTTCAATCTTGCACGAATTCTTGGAAACTCAGAATATTTGTCACAAATTTTTAGAGAAGCCACAGGGAAAGAGGTAAAGTAAATGAGAATCAGGGTTTTGCCACGTTAGCAGAAAAACTCTTCTCATCAAGTTGGTGTATACTCGTCGTTCAAATAACATACTGGAAAGAATATTTCTAATTTCAGGAGTTCTAGAGACACCGGATTTAGACAAGTCTGATTTAGTTTATGTAAAACAAAAAGTCATTAAAATATTGCTTGTATACAGAAAAAAAAGATTCTCCATAGAAGCTTAGCATCTAGCTTAATTGCAATTTTAACAATAGACTCTGGTGATAATGAAAATTTCGTTTATAGATAGCCAAAGGATGCAAAGAGAATTAGAAACTTGACAATACCTTGAATATTGCAGATGGAGTAAAACAGTAGTACAATTAATAGGAGATCCAGATATTTAAGCGAGCGAAGTGCTCCAGAGAAATTGACTTTGAAAATTTGTTTTATGTACCTGAGTGAAAAACATACTCATTTTTATTATTAAGTATTTTCAAAAGCCACAGGAAGTGTTTCACTCCAGCGTCTAAATTATGAAGCAAAACGTCTTTCCGATTAAGAAGGATACAATTTTTCTTCTTACCCTACAGAAGGACAAATGAATCCCTTTTTTCACTTGCCAGTGGAGCCTCTGACCAAGAAAAATTTTGGGGAAAAAATTGGACGTTGAAACTATAGTTACGTGGCACACACTACCGATGAAACTGAAAAAAATTTAATTTATGAAACTTGGGCATTGGGCAAATGTTTCAGGAAAACCTGCACCTAAAAAACTGAAAACGTTGTTTGCAAAAAAATGGAAGGTATTCTTGTGGTTATTATTGGACCAGTTAGTCCATCACTTACTGTTGGATAGAATGTCAATTTAATAGATGCGTCTAGCGGATACTCTGTAGTGAATATCATGAATTACAAAAATCAAGCCCTACAGGCTGTCAAGAAATAAGTTGCCAAGTTTGGCAAGCCAGAAGACTCGAACTGATATAAACGCGAACGGGAGTTAAAAAAAATATGGCTATAAAAATTTTCGAAAGTAATATTTATAGCTCATGAGTTTAGAGTTTATGAAACACCTGGCTAAAATTGGGTTGCGGAACACCTTATTTGAACAGCAGTAGACGCTGCAATATGTCATATGATAGGTTCACACTTGCTAAAAAACTATTGAGTCACAACAGAAGATGCAGCATGCTACAAGTTCTAGTGGCAAGAGACAAAAAGATTGTATCTGCTTTCGAAAGTCGTATTAGCATGCTAAGGGGTAAGCATTTAATATTTTTGTTGGGTAGTTTGTCCAAAAGATCATTTTTCTTGAAAAAGTTTTACGCTGAAATATTTAGGTGTTTATTTTTTGGTTGTTTGGATAACAACACAACCTGATTGCTACAGCAACAAAACCAATAAAAAAGTATTTCCCTTCGTGAAACATCAGATTTATTGAGCAAACACAGACTTCAAGATCAGAGCACAGGAGTTGAAGAGGAAAATTGGGTTACAGCTAAAAGTGGCCTAAGTGAGTTAAATCTAGAGATCAAGTTAACTGAGACCGAAAGTATGGACAAGAGGCAGAACTGATCTCATTGGATAGTGATTTTAATCAACAACTTATTGAAAAAAGCCAGGTCCGAGTTCACTATTTTATAAATGAGTCTCAACCTCAATTGGACTTAAGCCTTCAAATAAACCCGTGCTTGACTGAAGTATGAGAATAACGCCATCAATGTTTCAGATGTTAGGCAATTTGGCGTCAAATAAAATTTCTCCAGCAAGATAGAAAGCCAAGAAGCTTTGGCCAAAAATCGATGATATAAAAGGTGGAGAAAGATATCATAAAAAGGAAAAGAACTAAAGCGTTCTGATAGGTCTTGAGTAAGTCGAGAACATTAATGAAAAAGCAACTCATATCTTGAAAAACTAAAACCTCAAAAGTAAAAAACAGACAATCTCATTGAACCCTGAATTCTTCAGGATGTAATTGCTTCGAAACAAAAAGATAAAACATCTTTATGTATGAAAAATTAATTTAACTGTTTGTAGAAAACCGAAACAATGGGTACAGTTTGATGAGAGAAAGGACAAGACGTCGGAGGGACAAGACGTCGCAAACAGTAGTACAATTAATAGGAGATCCTGATATTAAAGCGAGAGAAGTGCTCCACAGAAATTGACTTTGAAATTTTTTTTATGTACCTGAGCGAAAAACATAGTCATTTTTATCAGTAAATTTTTTCAAAAGCCACAGGAAGTGTTTCACTCCAGCGTCTAAATTATGAAGCAAAACGTATTTCAGATTAGGAAGGATACAATTTTTCTTCTTACCCTACAGAAGAATAAATGAATCCCTTTTTTCAGTTGCCAGTGGAGGCTCTGACCAAGAAAAATATTAGGAAAAAAATTGGACGTGGAAACTATAGTTACGTGGCACACACTACCGATGAAACTGAAAAAAATTTAATTTATGAAACTTGGGCATTAGGCAAAAATTTTAGAAAAACCTGCACCCAAAAAACTGAAAACGTTGTTTCCAAAAAAACTTGAAAATGTTCTTGTGGTTATTATTGGACCAGTTAGTCCATCACTTACTGTTGGATAAAATGTCAATTTTATAGATGCGTCTAGCGGATACTCTGTAGTGAAGTTCATGAAGTACAAAAATCAAGCCCTACAGGCTGTCAAGAAATAAGTTGCCAAGTTTGGCAAGCCAGAAGACTCGAACTGATATAAACGCGAACGGGAGTTAAAAAAAATATGGCTATAAAAATTTTCGAAAGTAATATTTATAGCTCATGAGTTTAGAGTTTATGAAACACCTGGCTAAAATGGGGTTGCAGAACGCCTTATTTGAACAGCAGTAGACGCTGCAATATGTCATATGAAAGGTTCACACTTGCTAAAAAGCTATTGAGTCTTAACAGAAGACGCAGCATGCTACAACTCAGTTCTAGTGGCAAGAGAAAAAAAGATTGTATCTGCTTTCGAAAGTCGTATTAGCATGCTAAGGGGTAACCTTTTAAAAAAGTTTGGTTGGTTAATTTGTACAAAAGATCATTTTTCTTGAAAAAGTTTTAAGCTGAAATATTTAAGTGTTTATTTTTTTGTTGTTTGGATAACAACACAACCTGATTGCTACAGCAACAAAACTAATAAAAAAGTATTTCCCATCGTGAAACATCAGATTTATTGAGCAAACACAGACTTCAAGATCAGAGCAAAGAAGTCGAAGAGGAAAATTAGGTTAAAGCTAAAAGTGACCTAAGTGAGTTAAATCTAGAGATCAAGTTAACTGAAACCGAAAGTATGGATAAGAGTCAGAACTGATCTCATTGGATACTGATTTTAATCAACAACTTATTGAAACAAAGCCAGATCCGAGTTCAGTATTTTATAAATGAGTCTCAACCTCAATAGAACTTAAGCCTTCAAATGAACCAGTGCTTGACTGAAGTATAAGAGTAACGCCATCAATGTTTCAGATGTTAAGCAATTTGGCGTCAAATAATATTTCTCTGGCAAAATAAAAAGACCAAGTAGCTTTGGCCAAAAATCGATGATATAAAAAGTGAAGAAAGATATCATAAACTGGAAAAGAACTAAAACGTTCTGATAGGTCTTGAGTAAGTCGAGAACATTAATGAAAAAGCAACTCACTTTTTGAAAAACTAAAACCTCAAAAGTAAGAAACAGAATATTTTATTGAACATGGAATTCTTCAGGATGTAATTGCTTCGAAACAAAAAGATAAAACATCTTTATGTATGGAAAATTTATTTAACTGTTTGTAGAAAACCCAAACAATGGACACAGTTCGAAGAGAGAAAAGACAAGACGTCGGGAGCTCAAAAATTTTGACTAAAATATCGTTAATCTTAAATTTCGCCTTGTAACAAAAAGCTTTAAACAGTTAAAAGAAATTAAAAATTCAGAAACTTTTGCATGAATTAGCTAACATGAAACTTGAAAATATATCACCATTGACAGCTAGCAAAATTTGCTACGTGAAGCGAATAGACAAAGAGGAGTATATTTTTATCCGTATTTAGGGGATTAGGTTTTCCTAGAGAAACGCGAAGGCTTCGAGCTAATGAACAAGGGCTGTACAAAATAAATTTTAATTAAAAGAAATTATACAATTCGAGACAAGCATTCGAATACGGTAATAGAGTTTTTTAAATTGCCTAATAGAAGGATTTGACAGAAGAAGGCATGGCAGCTGTCTGTTCCCGAAAACAAATACCAAAAAAACTGTTTGTTTCAACTGGGGTTGGTTATTTAGTTTTAGCTACAACCAGTGATGTAAAAATCAAGAATCGAAAAAATCTCCACAGTCCGAATCTAAAGCGGACGACAGGGGAAATAGTGAAGAATCTCCTGGGATGAAACTTTACAAAAAAAACAATAATTTTGATCAAGAAATGTACACGTTAAGTGTATAACAACAATTTAGAATGCAAGATTGTAAGTCTTGTACGTCAGCAAAATTAAATTGAAACTTGAGACAGCACAATGAGACTAGAAAAAACTAGATGCCCACAAATTTAAAGGTTTTTGTGTTCTTTTTGGTTTTTTTTGTTTTTCAAATTAGACATTATCTGGATCACATTTTTGCTGAGAAGCCTATAGCAAGCTAAATCTTCTTCCAGCAACGGCACTATATTTGGCAAAATGGATGCACACTGAAGTGTCGGTCTCAATGATAAACGTTTGACGATAGTTTACTATTTTAAGCTGGATGTAGCGGGAATAGTGAGTTGGCAATTGAAGAAGCAAAAGACAACATCCTTTTCATCTGGCTAGGCTGAACACCACGTGCCAGAAGACTCAGATCTTTTCGTAATCTTCTTGTGAGGCTTTCGCCACTTGGGGGCTTCTCAAACTACTAGGATACGAAGCGTTTGATGTTATATCAGTTAAAGAAGCAGCAAATTTGCAATTAATCCAATGCGGCAAAAGCGATTGTAGCACACTGACTCAAAGGTCCACTTTGTCAAAAAAGATAACTCAATTAGGCTTATCTAAACAACAACAGATCTGATGGCAAGTGACTTTCCGATGAAGGCACTCTCATAAGTGCAAAACGCCTGGATGTATCCAGTTTCTTGTCTAGCAGAAGCAATCGGTGTGGGGTAATGGCGTTCAGAAAAGAACAAAATAGAAAAGGTTAAGAAAAAAATGAGAAATGGGACTTACCAATTTATTACCATAAAAGTCTAGTACTATTTGTATAATAACTGTGAATCAACTTATAGCTGTATTTTTGACATCTTTAAACAGTTATTTTGTAATTTTGAAAGATCAATGGAACTCTGTGAACTACTTCAAGTGAAGTATATCTCTACACGTAAACTTAAAATAGGCGCCGCCGAAAACTGACTGGGTTTCGATTTGTTAATCTTTCTCATCTCAAATTCTCATATTTTACGGATTGTATAGACTGCCTTTTTTGTCGAATATTTACTCTTTTTGATTATCCTAATATTATTTATTCAGATTATGAAAATATTTTGTCTTTGATTTCTTTGAGTTTAAACGTCTTCAATCTCTAACGTGGCATAACTGGTACCACGTGATCGGGTTGTTGCGTTAGAGGGTCCTAAATATCCTGCTAACAATTGACGATAAATATTTAATCCTTCTAATAGTTAACTCAAATCATTATTCAGTGTCGAATAACGGAAAATTTCATTGGACATTCATTGAGAGGAGATCGTTGGCATAAAAGTTTTTGTTAACAAAAAATAATTGAAGGTTAGCATCCAAGACGATGAAATGAGGTGCTCAAGGAGAGTGGAGATGCTTCTTACAAGGTAAGACCTAAAGGATTAAGTTTGAATTATGATACACTTGAAAATATACCTTAAGTGTCATTGAGACAAAAAGTTTTACCCTTTTTCCGAAAATGTTAATTTGAAAATTTCGATTGTTGGAGCGTTTGTTTTTTTAAGCATAAGATGACGTCAGTACGTTCGGCTTGAGTAAGGCAGAAACAACGAAAGCCCTCGCAATTATTTCTTCGGTTTTTTCGTCATGTAAGGCTTTCAAATATAGAAAATTAGAAAATGGTTGCTGTTTTTGGTTTGAGTTAGAGAAAAATAAAATAATGAAAACGAAAATATCGACGAATAACCAATGATACCGACAAAACATTTAATCCTAAGCTTTCCTTTGTTTGAAATAAAGCCTACCGATGGTTTCTTCCACTTTCTGTCGTTTTTTTTT
The DNA here is from genome assembly GCF_964194025.1 of Convolutriloba macropyga. Taxonomy (NCBI): domain Eukaryota; kingdom Metazoa; phylum Xenacoelomorpha; order Acoela; family Convolutidae; genus Convolutriloba; species Convolutriloba macropyga. The sequence goes on from NC_134472.1 coordinate 25,012,061, forward strand.
TCAGGCTTCTAGGCAAGTGCAAGCTTTGAAGTAACTTGAACTTTTGTTTGACCTCCCGGGATGACTAAAAGTTGTAATCATTAAACTTTCATATTATGGACCATTGACTTCATAATTCAAAAAAGTTTTAGGAAATTGGCATGACTACAACTTTGCCATAAATGGAAGTTTTATGACTACAACTTTCTCATAAATGGAGGTTCTATGACTACAACTTCTCCATAATATGAAGTTCTATGGCTACTAATTATCCTTAACAGAAACGAGGCATTTAAAGGGTCTTGGTTTTTTCGTGAGTCCTCATGAGCTTCTTAAACTACAAGGGAAAACAGACTGTTTTTCTTGCAGAATAAGCAAAAATAGAGGCTCTTTTTTTCCAAGACATATATATATAGCTAAAACCTAAAATCCCGGATAGGCCAGTAACATTATAGCACATCATAGAAGAAAAAAACAAAGCACAATTAAAATACAGCACATGGGAGAAGGTGCCTGTAAGGGCAAAAAGGGATGGACATTTAACAAAAATTCGACTTTTTTTAAAAAAAAAAAACCATTTTACCCCCCAAAAGTTAAACGAAGTTGCCAAACCAAAAAAAACGTTATGCCATACAATCCTTATAGATAGAAGGCACTTTCAAAACAGTATGGGAAACATTGAACAACTAATTGACCCAGGAGGTCTAACTACTTTTTTGAAATACGATTGACTTTTTGAGAAACATTTGACGAAATCGCAAAACTTGACTTTGAATATCACTTATGCAAAATTTTCTTGATTCATGGCCAACGTTAGCCTAACGCACGCTTGTTATAACAATTTGATTAGCCTAGACTCAGTAGTAAAGAAATGAGGCTACTTCTTACATAAAAAACGTTAGAAAAATTAGCGTTTCCGACCTTCACCTGTTTTGTGTAACAATTTTTAAAGTATTGACCCAAAAGAAAAAAAGAAAATCTCGGGTAGTTATAACATCTATATGAATAGGAGGCACTACCAAAACAGTATGGGTAACATTCAACAACTAATTGACCCAGAAGGTCTAACTACTTTTTTGAAATACGATTGACTTTTTGAGAAACATTTGACGAAATCGCAAAACTTGACTTTATATATAACTTATGCAAAATTTTCTTGATTCATGGCAAATGTTAGCCTAACACACGCTTGTTATATCAATTTGAATAGCCTAGACTCAGTAGTAAAGATATGAGGCTAGTTTTTACATTAAAAAAACGTTAGAAAAATTAGCGTTTCCGACCTTGACCTGTTTTATATAACAATTTTTAAAGTATTGACCCAAAAGAAAAATCTCGGATAGTAATAACATCTATATGGATAGGAAGCACTACCAAAACAGTATGGGTAACATTGAACGACTAATTGACCAAGAACGTCTTATTACTTTTTTTGAAATACTATTGACTTTTTGAGAAACATTTGACGAAATCGCAAAACTTGACTTTATATATCACAGATGCAAAATTTTCTTGATTCATGGCAAATGTTAGTCTAATGCACGCTTGTTATATCAATTTGAATAGCCTAGACTCATAAGTAAAGAAATGAGACTACTTTTTACATAAAAAACGTTAGAAAAATTAGCGTTTCCGACCTTCACCTGTTTTATGAAACAATTTTTAAAGTACTGACCCAAAAGAAAAATCTCGGGTAGTTATAACATCTTGATGAATAGGAGGCACTATCAAAAAAGTATGGGTAACATTCAACAACTAATTGACCCAGAAGGTCTAATTACTTTTTTGAAATACGATTGACTTTTTGAGAAACGTTTGACGAAATCGCAAAACTTGAATTTATATATCACTTATGCAAAATTGTCTTGATTCATGGCAAATGTTAGCCTAACTCACGCTTGTTATACCAATTTGAATAGCCTAGACTCATAAGTAAAGAAATGAGACTACTTTTTACATAAAAAACGTTAGAAAAATGAGCGTTTCCGACCTTCACCTGTTTTGTGTAACAATTTTTAAAGTATTGACCCAAAAGAAAAATTTTGGGTAGTTATAACATCTATATGGATAGGAGGCACTGCCAAACCAGTATGGGTAACATTGAACAACTCCTTGACCCAGAAGATCCCATTATATTTTTTAAATAAGATTGACTTTTTGAGAAACACTTGACGAAATTGCAACACTTGAACTTATAAATCAATTATGGAACATTTTCTTATTCCATAGCCACTGTTAGCCTAATACACGATTGCGATATCAATTTGAGCAACTAAAACCCAGAAGTAAAGAAATGAGAGCAATTTTTACAAAAAAAACGGTCGAAAAGTATGCGTTTCCGAACTACATATTTTTATATGTATCTGATTTCAAGCATTGACCCAAAAGGAAAATCTATGGGTTTTTACCATCCTTATGGATAGCAGGCACCGCCAAAACAGTATGGGTATTATTGAACAACTCCCTGACCTAGATCTTCCCATTATATTTTTCAAATAAGATTGACTTCTTGAGGAACACTTGACGAAATTGCAGAACTTGCGAACTTATACATCAATTATGGCAAATTTTTTATCCCATAGCCAACGTTAGCCTAGCACACGATCGTCATATCAATTTGAGCAACCAAAGCCCAGTAGTAAAGAAATGAGAGCAATTTTTACATAAAAAACGGTCGAAAAAACTGCGTTTCCGAATTAAACAATTTTTTTATGTATCAAATATAAAGCAATGACCCAGAAGGGAAATCTCTGCGTGTTTTATCGTTCCTATGGATAGAAGGCATCCCAAAAAAGTATTGTTAGTTTTGAAGAGCTCATTGAGCCAAAAGGTCCTATTATATTTTTTAAATACGATTGACTTTTTGAGAAACACTTGACGAAATTGCAAAACTTGAACTTAAAAATCAATTATGGGTAATTTTCTTATTTTTTCTTATTCCATAGCCAACGTTAGCACAGCACACGATTGACATATCAATTTGAGCAACCAAAGGCCATTAGTAAAGAAATGAGAGCAATTTTTACATAAAAAACGGTCGAAAAATCTGCGTTTCAGAATTACACATTTTTTAAGTATCAAAATCTTAAGCATTGACACAGAGGGGAAATCTTTGGTTGTTTTACCATCCTTATAGATAGGACGCACCACCAAATTGTTATGGGTAATATAGAACAGCTCGTTGAGCCAAAAGGTCCTATTATATAGATTAAATACGATTGACTTTTTGAGGAAGCCTTTAAGAAATTGCAAAACTTGAACTTATACATCAGTTATGGGAAGTTTTCTTATTCCATAGAAATTATTCAATAGGAAACCAACGTTAGCGTAACACACTATGGTGATATCATTTTGAGCAACCAAAGCTCAATAGTAAAGAAATGAGAACAGTTTTTACATTAAAAACAGTCGAAAATCTGCGTTTCCGAACTACACGTTTTATGTATCAAATCTACAAGCATTGACCCATAAGGGAAATCTCTAGGTGTTTCACCATCCTTATGGATAGGAGGCACCGCCAAAATAGTATGGGTAATATAGAACAGCACATTGAGCCAAAAGGTTCTATTCAAAATTTTTTAAATACGATTGACTTTTTGAGAAACACTTGACGAAACTGCAAAACTTGAACATATACATCGATAATGGAAAATTTTCTTAGCCGATAGCAAACGTTAGCTTAGCACACGATTGTCATAACAATTTGAGCAACCAAAGCCCAGTAGTAAAGAAATGAGCAATTTTCACAAAAAAAACGGTAAAAAAACCTAATCTGCGTTTCCGAATTACACACTTTTTTATGTATCAAATATTAAGCAATGACCCAGAAGGGAAATCTCTGCGTGTTTTATCGTTCCTATGGATAGAAGGCATCGCAAAAATAGTCTTGGTAATATTGAACAGCTCATTGAGCCAAAAGGTCCCATTATATTTTTTTATATACGATTGACTTTTTGAGAAATATTTGACAAAATTGCATAGCTTAAACTTATATATCAATTATGGGAAATTTCCTTATCCCATAGCCAACGTTAGCGTTACACATTATGTCAAGTCAATTTGATTAACCAAATCTCAGTAGTAAAGAAATGAGAGCAATTTTTACATAAAAAATGGTCGAAAAATCTGCTTTACCGAACTACACCATTTTTACGTATCAAATTTTTAATTATTGACTCAGAAGAAAAATCTCTGGGGGTTTTACTACTCTTATAGATAGATGGCACCACCGAAATAGTATGGGTAATATTGAACAACTCATTGAGCCAAAAAGTCGAGCCCAAAGGTCTAAAATAGGATTCAAAATGCGTCTAAGCGTCTTTTCTTTCAGAAACAGAACATCTGAAATTTGTTTCCAAAATTTTTCCTCCAGTCACGCTCATTAACATTGGTATAAGCACACAAGTACCAAAAAACAGCAAAATAATCAGTAAGAAACGTTTAAAGATATCTATAATAGGACACAAAACGCTTCATAACGTTTTTTTAACGATTTTTTAATCTTTTTAATTGTTCTCAAAAGCTTTCTGCCACTCACCATTAATAACGTCAGTAAAAGCAAACAATTACCAGAAATTATCAACAAATTTCAAAGTGAGATAAAAAGTAATCTAAAACAGGATTCAAAATGCCGCTAAACTTTTTTTTTAAAAATTTTTTCCAGGTTTGTTTTTCAATTTTACCAAAACTTTTGTCCTAGTCGGGCTCAACAACATGGCAAGAAATACTTTTTAAAGGGATCTAAATTCGCATTCAAAATGCGTCCAAGGGTCTTTTTCCCAAAAAACAAGGTTTTGCTTATGTTTTCAATCGCGACCAAAAGTCACTAGAATCTACAAAACTTCAGCAATAAAAAAAATCAGAAAAACAATGTTTTTAATTAAGAACTATTTGAGAAAATATGACAAAACTAATCGTAATCAGCACATAAAGCATACATATAAATTAATCGTGCTCAAAAACATTGACCAAAGGCACTAAAAACAATTTGTCTTCTAGTTTTACAAGTTGGAGTTTCTCAAAAATTGAGTCCGATGTGACTGATTTCGCATTTTGAGATTCAAGAACTTCGTAGTAGCTGCTTACATCACAGTTAGACTCAGCTGGTCGGAAGTGCGAAACTACATTAAAGATCTGAATTGAAGCATAATCTTGACAATCTTGAACAAAGAAGACGCGAACTTGGCCAACAGTCTTTCGTTGCCGGAGAGACATAGGAATTCTTTGATGAAGTATGTATTTGGGAATCGAGATGAAAATTCTGAAGCTTCTGATTTGAGTAAAAATTTGCATTTAAATGTTGCAAGTCCAATGGTACTTGGTTCAAGTTGATGGAGCGTCTCCTGAAGCAATTCTGTTTCCTTAGATTGAAACACAAGTCGTAAAGAAGGTCTTTCTGTGGAACTTCCCGACTAGACATCTTGTTTCTCACATATCTTTCAACCAGAAGTCTTAGATGATTTACAGTACCTGTGAACTTGCATTTCAGAAGGTAGTTCGCTGACTCAAACATTATCGCAGAAGTGCAACAGAGGGGGCCATAGCAACTGACTTGCAAAGCAAGGTGATTCAGAGAGTGAATGTTGGGGGAAAACACTTTTTCTGTATGTGCTTCTGCAGTTAGCGAGTGAAATCTTTTGATCAACTGATCAGCTAAAAGGCAATGCTGAGTGGAGAAAAGGAGCAGTCGAGTAATGTAGCTCAAAAGATGAAACCTATCGTACAATACTGCATTTACGTTTCCTACTAAAACCACCGGTCCAATATACAACAGCCAAAACTTCATTTCATTCGCTTTAAAATACTCCAATTCATCGAGACTCCTAAGAGACCTCTTGAAGTCACTTGTCAATTGAATACCTTCAACTGCTTTCCGAATTCTGCCCAGCCCCAATTGGTTTGTCTTATTCTTCACTGCGAAAAGGAGAGTTCGGGTTACACCAAGCAAGACTTGATGCCTATAATCAATTGGCGCTGAGAGAGGCAAATTATCAACTATATCCGCAACAGCACTTGGTCCTTTCAGACCTCAAAAAGACGACAAACTTTCATTTTGAATCAAATTTAAATACTCCTCATGCCTTTCTTTGGTCCTCATCTTGTTCCTCTGATTCGGATAAAAGAGGCCTCTCTTACCTTCGCCAATAGGTTTACATTTAATTAGGCAAAGTGAGCAGCCAAAATAGGCGTTAAACTGCTTAATGTTTAAAATTGATGTCTTTGCAGGCAGGTCAGCTGCTAATATCTTCACTTCAAACATCAGAGTCCATGATACGCCTTTGATTTCAATTGTAGGTCTTCGATCTAGACCTTCTTTTATTTGGTCGAAGAATATTTTCCAATCTGGCTTACCTCGACCGAACCACAATTTCGCAAGCACAATATTGACAAACATACATCTCAGAGTCGGAGGTAAATTGAGTACACTTAACCACAGCGGCCAAAGGGACTTCTTCCTGGAATTTATCATTCGAACACAATCACAATTCATCGCCAACGATATTGTCATGATATTATTTGCATTAAAAGTGGGTGGAATAACAATGTCTTTTTGAGCGTCACGTGACAAAGAGTATTCAGTAATTCCAATGATATTGCTTTTGATTATGTGAAACAAATCTGAGGAAAATTCCAACGATGAGCATTCACCTTCGCCACAATTTGAGATACTAGTTCACACTTTGAAGAAAAATTTTTTTTATAGACTTATAAGTAGGAATTCGGGCTTCTGGAAAAGCTGTTCTTACTAGTTTTAACCAGGAAGATGCTTGAGCATCAGAAAATCCAGTCTCAGAAACGATCTCAAGAACGCATATTGAAAAATTATGCAAGCTAAAGTTACAGCTTCGCTCAGTCTCGTAATCATCGTTAGTGTCGGATGAAGACTCATGCCTGTGATCATCAAGCGTGCTGACAGAGAAATCAGGTAAAACGAAATCGTTTTGGTGGTTAGGTGACGACACTAAGTTATCGCTCAAGTAGTTAGGTTCACAATTTAATTCATCTGTAGAAGTAGAACTTTGTGAAGAATCGTTGTCTGATGAAACGGATGAGCTATCGGACTCGTAACGTCTCGGGATTTTTCGGTATTTTTTCTCCATTTGGCTTTTATAATGGATTGACGCTTGCCGCGAATAGAGATGGGTCGCAAAACAAGACGGGCTGTTGACCCTGCTTTTAAGTGAGCAGAAACAGAACCAGAACTTTGCTGGTACTCATTGCGATGCTCACAGAGGCAGTCTTGGTTGCCTTCACCAGAAAAATTGGAACCGTAGAAAACTGTAATTTTGTCGTTCTTGAAGATATTCTTAATTACTTCTAACTGTATGCAGCGTCGTGAGTTTATCTCCTTCAAGATGAACCTGCAGTTGGGCTTACAAGAATGGTTAGCTAACCGCGTAGATCCCAACATGACTCAATCAAAACTGCAAGGATCTGTTTTCCGAAAAATGGAAATGTCCTTAAAACTCGATAAAGCCTCCTTAGGTATTTTCTCAACGAATCCAATGACTGAGGGAAGCACTTTAACTGGATGTGAACTTTTTGGCCAGATCACCTCTTCTCCTACGTAATAAAGACCACATCCACCAAAAGAATCCTTTTTAAACTCAAAGTTACTTTCTCTCGCGGAACAATAGTTTTCACGCAATAAACGATCAAATTCTTTTAAAACAGGATCAGTGCCCAACGCCTTTCGATATTCGCTATGCGAAAGCATTTCAACTAATGATTGAACTTGAACAACTTCAGTCTCTAACAACTCTTTGGTTACAGGCGCATGGGCGTGCGCAAGGCTGAAACACTTGAGCATCTCTGAAAAAAAAATTATTTGCGACAAAATTTCTGGATTCATTTAAGTTTTTGATACAATGAGTCAACACAACAGAGCCATTAAAGCATTGAGAAAAAAACAAACGAGAGTTAGGTTAAATTACGATAAAAAACAAAACACTCACGATTGAAACGCAAGAACAATCACCTGCTTATTTTCATGCTTAATGCCAGAAATGATGAAACTAACAGCACTCAAAACTTGAAATTACTCAGTAGAAACAGATTGTTTTTCTTTCCGATATTTAATATCTAGCCCCATTTGGTTAGCTCCGTGACGAGCTTCGTTATAAGCAGTTTCTGGAAATTTCGGGTACTTTCGACGCACAACAAGTTCAAAGCTCTCTCTTTCGGTCTCCGGAACAGGCGTTCGAGTATCTTTAACTGGGCCCCTAAAATAAACTTCTGCAGCTTGCAGTCTTCGTCTTTTCCGTACATTATTCCGCCAAGATGCCGACCAAACTTCGCAGCACTCGCTCCGGCAGGAATTTGCAATAAATTTATGCCATTGTGTATCACCGGTAGATAATGCGTGGTGTTGTCGGCTGATGGCAGCTCACCTGTCTGGTTATAGGACACTAATGCAAAAAGTTCTTCGTTGTCGGCTCGCTCTTTCTGTCGCAGTCTCTTCAGACAATCTTCATGCTCTTCAACCATCCGACATAGTTTCTCTTTAAAGACCGTGAAATTACTACTTTGCACCAAAACTGACGATTCGCGGAAACAAGTGGAGCTGTTCGTAGGCATTATGTTTGTATCTAGAGCATCAACATCATCATCGCTAGTGTCACTGTCAGTCTCGCTGTCTGATGCCATTTTATTTTCGGGTGCCCAGTTGACACTTCTTTTGGGTATTTTTCTCTTTAGAGTTATTTCGTCATCGGAGGATGAGTTCGAATCCGAATAAGGCATTTCTAACATGAAAAAGAAGTGACCATGTAAAACGAAACACAATATTTATTGACAACAAAACTGAACAATGTTTTTAAATACGGAACCAAATTTGTAATGTTTGTATATAGATAAAAGTTTCAAGAGCGTTCAATGAAGGGCTGATGTTTGATAACTTAAATCAATCTGATCGCTCACGAATTAAAACCCAAGATCATACAGAATACAAAAAAAAGAAAGTAAAAGGCAGAAACTAGATATTCTTGGCTTTTGAAAAAGAAACACTTTTTGGAATATGAACTATCAAAAAGGAATAAAATTAGATGAGGACTATTACACAGAGAACAAATTGGTATCATATTACAAAGAATCCGAAACGTTTTTATACTGATAGAAAAACTCTTGTTTTGTAGGAAAACATAAGCAAACAGAACTTAGTTAAACTAACGCTGCACACTTGTTCAGAAGTAATAACGATAGCTACCAAACTTGAGCGGCAAAAAGCATCTTCAATGAAAACAAACAATGAACAAATGAAATTTATCAGCGTCAGGTTAAAAAATCAAAGTTTAAAGTCAGGATATTCTTGAATTTTTTCGCTGAGCAGTAACATAAATAAAAATGAATGAATCTTGGCATGAGAGCCGTGCTTGTTTCTCAACATCCCATATTAGAGACAGTATTTTGATTTCATTTCTGCGCCGTATTGGTTGGCACCAATTATTGTGCGGCTAACGGCCGCCTCAGCATCATTACTGTAATTTCTCCGAAAACACAACTGAAAAATCTCCTCGAGTTTTTCGTTGCACGCAACTCTCGAATTTCGACGGTTAACCTTCCAACCCATCCGCTCTTTAATAAGTTTGCAAGCTTTTTCTGCACCAAAGTTTCCGGCGCAAGAATTCGCTCAAAAACTGAGGGCCCCTCTTCTGTCGGTTTGATGTTCATAAGGTCTTTCCCGTTAAACATCAGAGGTTCCTGTTCAACTCTATTTGATTGGATAGCTTTCTTGTCTTTTTTGAGGCTTTCGGGATTCTCACCGTTTCGCAAAACCTCCAGAAGTTTCTTCCTGAAGACAGAATTTTCTTTCATAACTTTCCTCATATGGCTCTCCGGTGCATCCATAACCTCATTCAGTTTACTATTTACAAAATCCATTACATCATCCATCGAGTAATTCGAGTTATCGGGTGTTTCCGTATTAGATCGCAAGTTACTTGGCGTTGAACAATTGGTTTTGGCCAAGTCTACATGAGGGCTTTGGTAGTTATTGTCTATTACATTAAGATCCCTAGGGAAATGGATCGTTCGTCTTACTGCACTCTCATTTGCCTCGGATGGTCGCTTCTTGACCCCTTTGTCCGGAACCGCGTTTTCTTTACCGCTAAGCAAAACAAATATTATATTATATCGTAAATGTTACGATAAAAGTTGTTTGACATTTTAGAAAGTACAAGATAAAGATCGTCTATTTATTTTTATATGGACTACTCAATCGCCTACTACTCTCAGATGATGAATTGATTAAACGCTTTTTGTTAAGCTTCAAAAAAATTAAACAATTGTGTGCTAAAAAAGCAACGGATAAACTAACCCAGTAGGAACAACTGGTTCTTGTGAATGTGGGATGTTCTCTGTGCCATCGTAGTGAAAGCTCGTTTCACTGAAAAAATATTCAAGTCAAAATAGTTCTGCAAGCTTTCGATCCAACTAATTATCACAAACTGAAACAAGTTGGTTTCATTAAATGTTTGATATATCCAAGCAAGATAAGACCTTTCGCAGCAAATCGAATGGATACAAGAAAACAGTTCTGGCTGGTACATTGAGCAAGCATGTGACATAAGGCAAAGCCGTTTAGGTTATCCAAAATTTATGAACACTACCAAATTGTGAGATCAAAAACCGAGCAGAGTTTAACTTACGCAATAGAACTGATATCCGACAAGCTCCTATCCGTACTGGCAATTTTTGCAGTAACGCTTTTGGAATAGTCGTCAGACTCCTTAGCCGGAACAATTTTCACGAAAGAAGCTGTAAATTTCCCACTAACTGAGTCCTTGAAATTTATTTTTCGCGGTTTTGTCATCGAAAGTTTGTCAGCTAACGTAATTTCAACCAGCCAAGCAGAATGATTGTGCACTAAGACTATAGGATTGATGTCATATTTCTGTAGAAGACCCAGTTCAAGCCTTTGGCCTTTTTTTCGTCAGCAGCAGTATCGTAATATAAGGCTTTTTTCGGAATAGAACCTCTAGTTGATCGAGGACCTTCGACAATTAGGTTATCTGTTGATGTTTTTGACATGATTTGTTCTGAAAAGCAGCAACATTTCATTTCAACTCATCAACAGAGCGTCAATTGCGGGTCTGTGCTCGAGAAATCTGTTATTAGTGGACATATACTTACTTGTTAAGATACTTAGAAAAATCAAAGGTGAGCAGCTCAGCAGACAGAATAAATGTTTTCTTGAGAAAGAGGAAACTTAAGGAGAATCAGAAACTCAAAAATCAAAATTTATCTATACAGTAATGATGAACACTCAAAGAAAGTTTAGAACCACTTGATAAGAGGAATGTAAATTTCTAACCCCCTTTCATCGTTAAACTTTGCAAGCAAGCACGCACTATTTTCAATGAAATGTTTTTGCTTTACTCAGTGAAACTTTTAGTGAAATATTTTGCCCACCGCCAAAAGCAACTTCATGAAAAAAATCACCTACAATAAAAAATTTGCCTACAATAAAATTCCCACCCACCGCACTGGACGGCTGGAAAACAAGTTGCAGGACAATCGGATAAGATTGACCGAATCAATCAAATCGAAATTGCCATCAACAGTTTGGTTCAAGTTTCTGTAACACTTGAAGGCAGCAATTCAATTTTATCTGCTACTATCATCTGACTGTTACCTGAAGCTTTATTTGCTACACTTCAGCTAAACGGCAGTTAAATCCTAGCTGCCACACCTCGGCTGAATTTAAACTTAAATCTTATTAGACATATATCAACTGATTTATATGTTAAATCTATCAGCCAAACATCAGCTGATTGCCACGCTTAATATTATCAGCCAAACTTCAGCTGATTTTTACCGCAAGCCTTATCAGTCACGGGTCAGCTGAAAGACATTTTAAATCCTAGTAGCCACACGTCAGCTGAACTTAAATCTTATCAGACATATCAATTGATTGATATGTTAAGTCTTATCAGCCACACATCAGCTGATTGCCAGGCTTAATAATATCAGCCACACTTCAGCTGATTTTTTTCCCATGCTTTATCAGCCACACGTCAGCTGAAAAAGAATTTAAATCCTAGCAGCCACACGTCAGCTAAACTTAAAACCTAAATCTTTTCAGACATATATCAATTGATTGATATGTTAAATCTTATCAGCCACACATCAGCTGATTGCCATGCTTAATATTATCAGCCACACTTCAGCTGATTTTTACAGCAAGCCTTATCAGCCACAGGTCAGCTGAAAGACATCTTAAATCCTAGCAGCCACACGTCAGCTGCACTTAAATCTAATCAGACATCAATTGATTGATATGTTAAGTCTTTTCAGCCACACATCAGCTGATTGCCATGCTTAATAATATCAGCCACACTTCAGCTGATTTTTTCCCAAGCTTTATCAGCCACACGTCAGCTGAAAGAGAATTTAAATCCTAGCAGCCACACGTCAGCTGAACTTAAAACCTAAATCTTTTCAGACATATATCAATTGATTGATATGTTAAACCTTATCAGCCACACATCAGTTGATTGCCATGTTTAATATTATCAGCCACACTTCGGCTGATTTTTACCGCAAGCCTTATCAGTCACAGGTCAGCTGAAAGACATTTTAAATCCTAGTAGCCACACGTCAGCTGAACTTAAATCTTATCAGACATATCAATTGATTGATATGTTAAGTACTTATCAGCCACACATCAGCTGATTGCCATGCTTAATAATATCAGCCAAACTTCAGCTGATTTTTTCCCAAGCTTTATCAGCCACACGTCAGCTGAAAGAGAATTTAAATCCTAGCAGCCACACGTCAGCTGAACTTAAAACCTAAATCTTTTCAGACATATATCAATTGATTGATATGTTAAACCTTATCAGCCACACATCAGCTGATTGCCATGCTTAATAATATCAGCCAAACTTCAGCTGATTTTTTCCCAAGCTTTATCAGCCACACGTCAGCTGAAAGAGAATTTACATCCTAGCAGCCACACGTCAGCTGAATTTAAAACTTTAATCTTTTCAGACATACATCAATTGATTGATATGTTAAATCTTATCAGCCACACATCAGCTGATTGCTATGCTTGATAACATCAGCCACAATTCAGCTGATTTTTACCGCAATCCTTATCAGCCACAGGTCAGCTGAAAGACATTTAAATCCTAGCAGCCACACGTCAGCTGAACTTAAATCATATCAGACATATCAATTGATTGATATGTTAAGTCTTATCAGCCACACATCAGCTGATTGCTATGCTTAATAAGATCAGCCACACTTCAGCTGATTTTTGCCCCAAGCTTTATCAGCCACACGTCAGCTGAAAGAGAATTTAAATCCTAGCAGCCACACGTCAGCTGAATTTAAACTTAAATCTTATCAGACATATGTCAGCCGATAGATATGTTGATTCTTATCACCCGATTCCTATGCTATCTCTCATCAGCTGCACATCAGATTATTGTCATGATTATTCTAATCAGCCACAGCTCAGCTGAAAAAATGACAGTCAAATTTCTTTATTTCCAAAAAAAAACGACAAAAAGCAAAGCAACAAATTACAACTTGAAGGCTCATAATAACAAGTTACAGGCTCTTTGACAATTCAGTAACTTTACTGAGAATCTTCTCCTTAAATAGAGGCCATAGTTCTTCATATCCTTCGGGATAAAGATGCACACCATCACTTACATTCACAAAGATGAACGGAGCAAATCTGATATGCCGATCTTTATATCTCTTTTGTAACCTATGGTTTGCATGGTCAGTCTCCACCAAATTTGCCATTCGGGGCACAAGGTCACAACTCAATAGCACCGTTTGATTCTCCTTACAGAAATTGTCGATTTCCTTAAAACTTTGGCACAGTCCACTGAGCGATGAGGGTGCAAGTTCGCCAAGTCGACCAGTTATGTCGTTCCCACCCATAAACGCAACGATGAAATCATTTTCAACCATAGCATTTTGATAGTTGCGCCAGTTGAGCGCCATCTCGCCTCCTTTCCCATAAATATTGAACTCGGGGCCATTAAACTCGGACATCCTAATTAAATGTGAGTCGCCAAGTAATCCAATTTTCAGATTCGAATTCATGGTAGTCTTAAAGAAAAAGATGTCTAACACTCTGCCCGCATTTAGAACGTTTGTTCAGAATCAAGTTTGATGAGGGTACAATGCTTTAATCCTAGCCTACTGATTTATCGCTTTTCCGGTCTTCGACCAGCTTTTTTAGGCGCTGCCTCGACCCGTGCAGCTGGGGTTGACACTTACCGCTGAAAGAAAAGCATGTAACAAACAGCAGAACACATAAATTGCATCATTATGGAAACGTCACGTAACATTCTCGTTAGTTAATGGGCCTTGGGTGCCCAATATTGCAACCCCAATAAAGGTTTTTCCCAAATTTCAGTGTAGATTACATGACTACATGACCAAAAACAAGAGAGTCGGTGGGGTCATCTACAGACCCAAAATTGACCACCTAAAACTCTGAAAACGCAATATAAACTATATATGGGGTGCTTCCGCATTAGAAATGGAGCTCGACGCACCTATTCCTGCAACCAAAATCACTTTTTTCACTATTTCACAAGTAGAGACGTTAAACGTACCGGACACTAAAATGTCAAAATTGCGGTATTTGTCCTGGCCAATTTCTCGAAAACGGCTGAAAGAAACAAAACGCCACTTACAGGGATTCAAGCACGGCTCAAGCTGAGTTCAAATCAATAAACAGATCGAAAATCGGTTCACTCTACGAGGAGATATTCTAACATCAATGTACCGTACCAAATGATCAAAATGACCCATTTCGGATCCAGTTTCGCTGTATAAATATCAACTGTTATAAATAATAACAAATTATAACTATAACCAGGGCACCAAGACAATATACCTGGTCTATGGAACCAGTTTGGGTGACCCAAACTGATAGTTTTCACATCTTCACAAGTGGATAACCTGATTCTAAGCAGAAAATCATGGGGTTGGGGGGGTCACTTGCAGAGTGAAAATTGACCCCCTATATCTTGGAAAACCCTATACAAAGCATATATGGGGAGATTCCCCATTACAAATGGAGTTCAACGAGCTTATTCCTGCAGTCAAAGTCATTAATTTCAACATTTCACACGTAGAAACGTGAAACGTACCAGTCACTAAAAGGTCAAAATGACCGTATGTGTCGAGGCCAACTTCTCAAAAACGGCTGAAAGAAACAAAAGGCCATTTACAGGGATTCAAGTACTGCTCAAGCTGAGTTCAAATCGAAAAACAGATCAAAAATCGGTTCACTCTACGAGGAGATATTTCAAAATAAGCGTACCGTACCAGATGGCAAAAATGACCCCTTTCGTGTCCTGTTTCTGTACTATAACCTATAACCACTCATTATAACCACCGATTATAACCACAAATATATATATGGGGAGACTCTCCTTTAACTCACAAATCTAAAACAGTCAAATCTGCCCTTTAATTCTACACATAATAAGTTTAATATCGAATTCATGGTCGTTCTTCTCTCCTCAGGAGGTCGGACCGGGGCCAAGTTCCCTGGCTATTTTCTCGAAAACGGCTGAACAAAAAAAACGCCCTTAGTACAGTTTGTAGCATTGCTTGAGATACGCATCCTATTCAAAAATGAGCCCAATCAGTGCATTCTTCAAGGAATTATAGCAAAAATAATGTACCGTACCAAATGACCTTAGAGGAGATGTACATGACCTTCAGAGGTAAAATTGAACACCTAAACCACCGAAAACGCTATAGAAAGTATACATATTCGGAATCTACGTTAGTCCAGTTCTTCAAAACACTAATGTTTACACGAACATTCATGAAATTCAGACTTCAGAAAGTGTCCAGACCTGACGGTCATCCGCTTCTGGGGTCAAAATGTGGTCAAGTTCCCTGACCAATTTCTCAAAAACGGCTGAACGAAGAAAACGCCCTTAGTGCAGTTTGTATCACTGCTTGAGATACGCATGATATTAAAAAATGAGCCCAATCGGTGCACTGTAGAAGGAGTTATAGCAAAAACAAGGTACCGTACCAAATTGCGAAAAAGCGAAGTGACATCTGTCCAGAGCCCAAATTGACCGTCTTAACATCACAAAACAGTATGTAAAATATATATGGGGAGTTTTAATATACTAACTGGGAATTCTAAAACACTAACACTTGTTGGGTAAATCGCGTGTTTTTTTGTACCGAAATTTGGGTCACCCAGAATAGCCCGAAAATTCGACCTATTTCAAATTTGAACATTAATAACTTTTTGACTAGGCCGAATTGGGAAACCAACTAAACACTGCAAGCAAGAAAGGTTCAGTGCTAACAAAATGCGACTACTCCCATTTGATTTGGTCCCGTACTTTAGAAGGTATTAACAGAATACTGTTCGGTACCCCATTTTTTGGGCTAAAATCGGAGCCCAAAATCTCCGGAAATGACGTAAAACAACGTAAAACAGAGTTGCCGGCGTATTTGTGGGTGTGATTCTGGTCCACTTAGACTTTCTTGGTCACGGAGAACCTTCATGGGGAGGTGGGAAAAAATTTCTCATCTCGCCATGAAGGCTATGATGTTTTGTGTGTTTTGACACAAAACAACACTCACCGAAATTTGCCGAATTCATGAAAAAAGAAAAATTGTTGAGTTAACCCCATTAAGAGATACAATTAGCTTCGGGAACTCAAATAGTGCCTAGAAAACAAAAAAAGCACACCAGAAAACTTGCTCAATTGCGAAAAACACCACCTAGCCATTAAATTTGAGAAAATATTTTGTTTTTCTGCGGTTTGACACTACAGGACAAAAATGGCACTTTCAACTCCACAAAACTATAGGAAAATATGTATGGAGATAGTTTGCACTATCCGAAGAATCTAACAAACTCATATATGCAGTGTTACTTTGTTATTTTTGGATTTAAATTCTGGGTGATACCAACATGACCTTATATTTCAAGGTTTTTTCTTAATAACTGACCTTGAATCAGTTTTTCACCGTCCCGATTACAAAAACCACTCACTTCGCACGCAAGATAAGTTCAATACCAACAAAACGCGCATTTGATTGTTCAATTTGGTAGAGAAGTTTTGAAGAAATCATCAAACATTTGCCCGAAACCCCATTTTTTGGGTTCCTGATACACCTAACTTTTTCACAAATGCTTGGAAAACAACTAAAATCTGGGGCTCGGACGTAAATTTGGAAGCAATATAAGTTCAATTGGTAGCTACTGGACACAGGAAACCTCTATCGTCAAGTGAGAAAAAGTTCCCACCTCACCATAGAAGCCAGTGTGTTTCAGAGAAAAAATTGGATTAAATAATGGTATATTATAAGCTGGAACGTACTGGATGCTTTTTTATAATCTTTTTAGAGCTTACCACGTCATTCTGGCTTGGTATGAACAGTTGAAACCATTGAAATGATCATTGTACTATATTTGTGGAAAAGAGTATTTCAAATACGTTATCGACGGCAAAGTTTATATGAAACTTTCCGTAAAGGATCGGGAGAAAAATTATTCCAGGCAAAACATTTTTCAACCCCATTATTGTCTTTAACCTATTTTTGTCTTCCGTAGGAGATTGAGGAGCAGCATTTGTATGCATCTGTAGCACACTGAGTCAGCAAAACATCAGAAATACTTCAAAATTTCTCGCATGATATTTTTTTGAAAGCTAAGTGTCGAACTAAACATTTTGTCGGCGCAATAAGTGAAGCAAACTAATTAGACAAGCTGGTCGAGCTAACTGGTTCTAAAACACAGCCTTTTTAAACGTTTTTGGTCACGAAGTTGAGACGAAACCATCAAAAACGAGAAACGGACTCCTAATATTTATCTTTACTCTGAAAATTTGCTCAAACAAATTAATGTTAAATAGCTTCTGTAATGATCTTCAAAAGTGTTTTTGTCAGTTAATTAGATGCATTGCTAGTCGAAGTAAACATCACAACGGTTAAAATGAGTTGGATGGCCACTTTTCACATCGACAGAGATGTCAGACTGTTTGCAATGAAAAAAAAATTCATAAAATTTCCGAATTTCATAATGAGAAAAATTGATGAAAAAGCAAATTAAGGTAAGAAAATTAGAAAGAAGACATAGAGTGTTTAGCGAGCTTTGTGATTAACTTCATAAAGCAGTTTTTACTTTTCGAAAACTCTCAGAAAGAAAGAAAGATCAAATTATCTACAATAATTAGATGAATTTTTTTTTTGCATTTTGAAGTCGAGTAAAAGTTTTCCTCGGCCATATAGACAAAATTCCGTTTTTCCAAATTTTTTCCTAAACTAGTGAACTGAGGTTTTTTACATGGAGGTCTTGATCACCCTTTTGAATCCGTAATTGAGAAAAAAATCATTACAATATTAAAAAAGATCTCTTTTCAATTGTTTGGGACACGTTCTCGTACAAATTCATTTGAAGTAGATTCCGAAATACTTTCAGATGAAACTCTGAAATTTGATAGGATGTGATTTGAGTCCAGGCAGACAACAATGGATTTAATTTAAATGAATGAACTTTTCTCACATCGAAACAACTGTCAGACCACTTGCAGTCCATTGCAAAGAAAACAAATAAGATGTTCCAAAGTTCTTCGTGGTAAAGTTTGATCAAAAAGCTCACTTTTGAATTAAAACACAGATTGTTGATTGGGGTACCAGCCCCTTTGATGATTGTTTATTTGCAAAAGACGCTCAGAAATGATAAAAAAACAAAAACTTCAACAAAACTTGCCTGAAAAACTTTTTTTTTGAAATTGTGAAGTCGAACGAAACTGATATCAGCTGAAAACCCAGAGAATGCTTCAAAAACGTCTCATATCTTGCTGAAAACGAAGTGTTATAGCTATTGGCCTTTTCAAGTAAGAATTTGCTACATTAACCAATATTTCTGTTATCCGATTTACCCCAAAAAATTTTTTTGGGAAGAAACTTTTTCTATTTTCCATCGAGTTTTCATTTTCCCATAATTTTTTTTTTGCTATGAGCTAGTTATCCACTCCTGGAGATGAACCTCAGTGGAGGATCACAACTAAAGCGTTTTTGATAGTGACAAAAAATAATTGTTCTTATATGGATAAATTTTGTAGGCCAAAAACATTGAGTGGTTCAATTCTCGATGAGGTAAAACTTTGCTTGATATCAGCTGAAAAACACAAAATGTGATTCAAAGAAGTTTTGTTCCTCGAAACAACTCATTGGCAATAGCAATTGGTCTTTTCAAAAAAAATTAGCTACATTAACCAAAATTTTGGGTGTCCGATTTACCCCAAAATTTTTTTGGAAGAACACTGAAACCATGTTCTATCGAATTTTCATTGTCCCAAACCTTTTTGTGCTATACGCCAATTTTACACCAGTGCACATGAACTTCAAACTCGAACAACATATAAAACGTTTTATATGGTGCCAGATATTGATAATATGACAAGGGGTAACATCGAAAGAGAAAACAGTGATTCATTGCTTTTAGTTCGTTATAATGTGAGTTTTCGCTTGTTATCAGTTCAAAAACACAAGATACGCTTGAAAAGGTGTCTGTTTTGTACCAAAAATTGGAATGGCAAGAAAACAGTTCTTCTTAAGGAAGAAATTAGTTCTTTTACGGAAAATGATTGAACCAAAACTGTTCTATGAAGTTCTATGACTACAACTTTTTCATTGTTGATTGCTAGTTGCGATCTCACTTGATGCGACGGCTTTTCACTGAATAACTCAAGGCATGCGAGATGTTTTTTAACTTGAAAAAAATGTTTTCCACTTTTCTCCAAATTTTTTTCTTTTTCTATGAATTTCTATGGCTACAACTTTTCCATAATTCTCTGTTCGCTTAAGACTCAATTTTTCAATTTTTTTTTCAAGTTAGTTTTTTGAAACATACTTTTTCCCGCCTTTTCATGTGTCGAAAAACTTTGCATAAAAATTTAATTCCATAGAACTCCCTTTTATGAAAGTTCTATAACTACAACTTTTCATAGACGCCATAATATGAAGCTGTAATTTTACAACTTTTTGAATTATGGGGTCAACCCGGGCTAAGTTTAATTTTAGCCACACTTTCTCTCTCATTTCATTCATCCTCCATGAAGTCCACCAGTGACAAAAGAATCTTTTTTAAGTTTTTCACAATCTCTTGTCAGATTAAATCCAGTATTGTCACATTAATCGATTGTAGTTACCATACAACCACTCTATGGTTTTGTTGAAAAATTTTATTATCAGCGATTGGGTTGGCGAGGGTAGGGGTAGTATGGTTAGGTTAAGGTGGAAACAGCTTGGGTTTTGAGAGTACATAGGTTTACTATAATTTTCTATTTTTTCCTTCGAGCGTTTTAGCCGCCCTAGTCCAATAGAAATTGCACTTAAATGTGGCTCGTACCGTCTATGGAAAATTATGTAATTTTTGGGCTATTTTGTTACACCTAGCCAGCGGAAATACCAAATACCCTCCAATATTTTTGGTGTTAAATGTATCGCTAAATGTCTCTAGGGCGGGCGGGGTTTTATGTCACACCAAGACCTGAAATCTGATGATTAGAGGTCGTTTCGCAGCGGTATTTCTCCAAACAATAGCCCAATCTGCAGGAAAATTAGATAATTTCTATGCAAAAACCCTGGAGAATAAATTAAGAAAAAATGGCTGATGTTTTGTAATTTTAATCTGACCAGAGATGCGAGACATCAAAGATTAAATGCCATTAGTCTAACATCCTTTTGATTCCCACTTTGGCTAACAAAAGCACAGCGTCTTGCTACTGTTCTTTCCATATTCAAAAGCTTTTCAAACTTAGTCAAAACCTCAAAAACGGAAATTTTCAATTCATTTCGAAAGCTTTAAAACTTCGCCACTTTCCATTACCTTTCAAACTTAAAAGTTATTCAAATTTCTTTGATAATTTCACCATAAAATACAGTTCCCTAAGTAATCTATAAATATTTTGCAACACTTTCTAAGAATTGTTTTATAATTATATATTTTTATAGCTGTTCTACATTTTGTTACTTTCTTAGTTTTTACAGCAGGGTGTCTTTTATTTTTAGTGGAACACTTTTTATGAGTTCAATATTTATCTCTCTTCAAAGCGACCGAAATCAAAAAGTTTTCCTACTATCTGCTTCCTAATAATTTTATCATCTACTTTCGTTATGAAAAATAGCAAATCTTATTACATGTTTGCCTTGAAAGGCTGCGGCGGTTTCTTCATAACAACGCCCGTCTGATCTAATTCTATTTGAAAAAGCGTCTAGCTCAAAATTTATTCTCGCCGTAAATTCAAATTGAGTTTCACTTGTATCTTAGTACGTCACAAGTGCTTCTAAACTTCACAAAGGTAAATTAATTGAAATTCAGGGTTAAATTGAACTGATTCAAATCTCATCAAACATGCCTCGCTGATTAATTCAGTTTGCAATTGAGTTTATAGGAGAGCCTTTTTATGGGCGTATAAAAATTGAAATTGGTTCGCTACTCATTTAGAAAAATATCTCCGCAAAAAATTTGGAAAACTGCAGTCTATTAATTTTCTTCATTGATCTTCATAAAACGGTCTTCATAATTTTTGCAGGCCTACAGAAAAGTGAGCGTTCGTTTATTGCTAAAGTAGGCATCAGTGTCGTATTAAAATAGCTCTAACTTTTCTAAGGAACTTCGTTGTCAAACAGTTTTTTGTTCAACTCTTTTAGAAACAATTTTTAATTTATCCAATGAAGAGAATTAAGAGTGTAGCGGATCACTTTTTCTCCAAAACTGAATCAATACAAAAGAAATTTTCCTATTCGCGATTTCTCCGAGAAAATTTGAAACTGAACATTTAGAGCGTTAGTGTTGCAATCTCATGTCTTCGCAATAATAACATATCTTGTGAAATGAAATGTGATAACTTAATTTTGAACTATTCGCATCCCTAGTCGAGGAGTCCGCTCAAATTCCACTCAAAAAATGAGAGATGACTGGAATGAGCGGAATTTGAATCGAATAAGAGGAATCATTGAAAAAGAATGCAAGAAATGAGCGGAATTTGAGCAGAATAGTAATTAGAGAAATTGGTGGAATTTGACCGGAACAGAATTGAAGCAATGAACGGATGAAACAATAAACATATAACTTATTATTTATTTAAGAGTATTCGCTTTTGAATATGATAAAATAGAGTTCTAGGATGTTTTTCTAGGCTCTATAGGATAGGTTTCTAGGCATTCTAGGATAGGCTTCTAGGCTCTTTTAAACAAGTTTCTAGGCTCTAAAAGATAAATTTCTAGGCTCTGTTTCAAATTTGGATTCCCAAGGGTTATTAATTAGCGTTTTTCCGCTCAAATTCTTCACATTTCTTGCATGTTTATTCCTATCATTCCTCGACTAGGGATATCTCATTGCCAAAGTTTGAAGCTGTTGGCATCAGATTTAATTCCAGTCGTCGAAAAATGTTTAGAGCTGTGAATGTCGACCGGATAAGAATCCAAAACATGGCAGTTTTATATCCTGAATGAATTCGCTGAGCCCGCAACTTTGTATTCCAGATGGTAATAGGTTTTGAGACAATTCAGCAAGAAAGAAACTTTTAGATAATGATATTTGAAAATTTTCAGCAGTCGCATTTATTTAAAATTAAGATCAGTGCTGTTGATTTCTTTCGCTGCCCTTGTGTCAGCTTTATCGGAACGCATACTTCCGAGTCTCAAAAAAATGGAAAAATATTTGACAATTGTCAAATATGTTATTTGAGACTCGGAGGTATGTGTTCCTGTGAATTTCACACAAGGGCAGCGATAGAAACCAACACGATTGATTTTTTGAGCGTTGGTTTCGTTTAATTCGAAAATACCAACCGTTTTTTGTTCAGTCTGCTGGACTAATCTGCTTTTAAATACCGGAGGATTGAATTTAATGGTTTTTCTCTCGACTATACCGAACTTCTCTCACGTTTTAAAAACGATGACACCGAATCTGTCTTACGCTTAAATACGTCACTAGCAAATGTTCCTTATGTTAAATAGCGAACAAAAATAATGATGCCGACTATAAAATCTCAGGAACTTCGTCGTTTTTGTCTAAAATAGACGATACAGATGGTGTCTTGTTTTAAAACCAAAAATTTATCGACTAGGGACAGACCGAACAATGCATTAGATTTACCACAAAACACTTTGCTCAACTTTTTTAGCATCTTTTAGAATTCAGCAAACAGTTTACGTGTACCAGATCGACATTTCGTAGACAAAAAGAAGTATTTTTTGTCCATAGAGTTTTTCTCAAATTCAACAAATCAGGGGAAAATTGAAGAAAATTGATTTTATATCATCAATGTGGTGGAAACGCATGAAAACACAAACTCTGCCATTGTTTCTGATGCCGTCGTTAATTTGTCTGCAATCAAATCAGAAGTTTCAGACGATTTTGACTCCTTTGACAAATTTTATGGGTCTGAAAGGAAAGTTTTATAATCATAAGCGCCAAATATCGTAATCAAATTCAGTTATAAACCAACGGTAGTTAGTACTTTCAGACCTGGGTTAAGAAGAAGCACTTTGGTTGGTAGTTAGTTGTTCTGACGTGTCTTGTTTGACACTTATCTAATTAACCTGCCACAACCATTACCAGGTCAAGGGTGCTTTTACTCTCCTGAGAAGCCTCGACTAGATGCAAACCCAGACCCTAATTTGACACCTTTTTATTCGAACTTTGAGCCCTCTTAATACCTCTATTTAAGTTGACGGCTCTGGTGGAACTATACTGTTCCTGTTAGCGTGCTGTGCGGGAAGGGGGGGTTCTTGTGGCTATCTAAATTTTCTGGTTGTGCAATTATGCGTGTTGATGTTAGTACAACTATGTGTGTGAGCCCGTCTGTGTGTGTATGTGTGTGCCTGTGTGTGTGTGTGTGTGTGGGGGGGGGGGGGGGTTGGGTGATAAGAACTGACTGTGGGGGAGTTGGGAAATTTAAAAAAAATACCTCTCATTAGCCAAAATTACGGAGGCCTGCGTTCAGCAGAATTGTCTATTTTACCTTTCAAAAAGGGGTGCTTAATTCAAGACCCGTTAGGGCTTTAGACGTATTGAAGTGTATCTTGAAATAGAGTGTCAAAATGCGGTCAATATGTCACTTCTAATTAACAGCTGTCCTGAACAACAACATTTTCTGACGTCAACATTGTTTTCAACGGCGTGAACAAATCTTTTGTTAAGTGAACAATTAACATTTCACAACATAGCTGTCATTTACAGCTGCAGGCACTGTTTCGTACGTTTTTGTTTTCACAGTTGCCAACAATTGAATGACTATGAATTAGGTTGAAATCCCTTAGGCTGAAACTTAAAATTGACCGATTAAGTAATTACATAAATACTCTCAAGTTGAATGAAGTTCAAAATTTGGTTGAGTTCATGTTCGTAACCTATTTGAGGTTAGTTTTGACGTGCTATCTAAAAACAAGCTTGCGGACTTTAGAACTTTTTGAAATGTATGTGGAACCATTTTCCTTTGCGCTTTGAACTTTGTTTTTGGGATCACAAGCCTTTGTGAATAAACTATAGAGCATGTTTTTCTAGCATTGTCAAACTTATTAAGAGGTGGGACTAATCAAACTAACCAATTCATATATTACCAATATAAATTATCAGCTATAAATGGTCATGTTATACCCGTGGCAAGGGAGGGGCACTTTTTCATGATTACATTTAAAAATGCGGAAAAATGTTCAAAACATGAAGATAGAATATGAAAGCATAGTTGAAGAAATTGTTTGTATTTTTACTTAGATGGCAAATCATAATTGACATGAGAATTAATATATTCCACTTGTAGAATCTTAAAGAAAGATAAGCTTTTTCATGCTAAAGAAAAACAGATGAATTTTACATGTAAACAACAATGATAAAAAATACCGCATTCAATTGGCTGTGTTATATTGACGTTCCTATTTCGACAAAACAACCCTTTTTTACTTCGCGTTGGCATTTATTGTCTTATTGAAATTAAGATGCAAACCAACGCGTTAGTTAATGTTATACTTTGATACTATCCGTATCTGAGGAGAGAAAACTATATTAGAAAGTTACATCTGATAAAATACTACATGATCAACATTTTAGCTTATTTTAATCAGTTTCCCTGACATATAAATTTATTGTCCCTAAAAATTGACAACCTATCGGAGCCCGCTTAGCTATCAAATTCACTGCTATTATTTACGGTGTCCCGCTTTTCACCCCTATTCATTTAACCCCCTATCATTTAACCCCGATTTATTCACCCCTGTATCATTTAACCCCTCTATCTTTTAACCCCTCTATCATTTCACCCCTATTTTAATCTTTCTATAAAATCAGGATTATTAAATTAGCAATATAATCATTTGGCCATGCCTCGCGGACCATGGCCATGCCACAGCGGCCCGTGGGACTTGATATGAAACTATCACAACCGAACGTGGGATTAATTTATCCACTTAATTATGACAAAACATGCCTTTAATGTCGACTGCTATTTGGCGGGATTAAATGATAGAGGGTATATGTTTGTTATACGTAAACGTCCTTCTTTTGTAAATATAAGAAAACATTTGGCTTAATTATCAGCACATCTGACTTTTTTAAATAGAAGTAAGTATTAAAAATTACGCAAACAAAAAATAAGACTCAAAGAGGTGAAAAAAAGTGTTAAAAAACGCGGATAGTTTTCTAAATTGTCAACGCAGTATATCGCTTATTGGAAAATTTTGCGTGTCTGAGCGTATATCTTACATAATTTTGCGGTTCTAAGCGTAAATTTTTCAAAAATTTAGCGGTCTTTCGCGTTGCTGTCGCATTTTATCAACCTTTAGACTCCTGTCTGTGAAACTCGAACACTGACCTCCTGCATGCTTGGCATCTCCTACAACTCTTTCGTGACCCTATTCTATTGACCCTAAAAATTAACAACCATTTAGAGCCAGCTTTTTTCCTTCAGCATAGATATCAATATTCCTGCTATTATTTTCACCCTAAATGTTTGTTCTACGTAAACTTTAAACAGTTTTCTTTTGTCAATACAGGAATGCACTTGTCTTCATCATCAGCAAATCTGACTTTTTAAAATAAAAGTTAAAAGCAAAGTTATGCATGTTTTCCTGTTATTGTTTTCGAAAATCCGGTTTGATGCAGGAAAAAAATATCAAGGCTGTAAACAATGTGGTACAAACATAAGAAGTGGCACAGCATTGGTCAAAATAACTCAAAAGTTGACATTTAAAATAATTGAGGGTCAACAATTTACTATTCGCCTAACAGACACTATTCGCAGCAAGCCGTGGAATATTCATAAAATGGTGTAAGATAGGCCGCAAATAGCAGTGACAAGTTAGAAGAATTGAGAGAAGTTTTCACACATAACTTTGCGTGTAATGTGTTAATTTTATGTCTCAATAATTAAAGCATTCATTCCAAAATTCTATGCAGAAATTGCGGCAATTTTCCTAAATTGTCACGATTTATCTTGTATAATTTTCGGTTTCTTAGTGTAGATGGTACTTAATTTTGTTTTTTAAAGAGTAAATTTTGCGTAATTTTGCGTTTTCAAGCGTATATCTTACTTAATTTTAGCGATTCTTAGCATTGCTCTCGCATTTTTTCAATCCTTAGACCCCTGTCTGTGAAACTCGAACACTGACCTCCTTCATGCTTGGCATCTCCTACAACTCTTCCCTGACCCTATTTTATTAACCCTAAAAATTGACAACCATTTAGAGCCAGCTTTTTTCCTTCAGCTTAGATATCAATTTTCCTGCTATTATTTTCACCATAAATGTTTGTTTTACGTAAACTTTAAACAGTTTTCTTTTTGTAAATACAGGAATACACTTGTCTTCATCATCAGCAAATCTCACTTTTTAAAATAAAAGTTAATAACGCAAAGTTATGCATGTTTTCCTGTTATGGTTTTTGAAATTCGAATTTGATGCAAGAACAATATAAATATCAAGGTAGTAAACAATGTTGTACAAACATTAGAAGTAGCACAGCATTGGTGAAAAGTAACTCAAAAGTTGACATTTAAAATAATTGAGGGTCAACAATTTACTATTCGCCTAACAGACACTATTCGCAGCAAGCCGTGGAATTTTCATAAAATGCTGTAAGATAAGCCGCAAATAGCGGTGACAAGTTAGAAGAATTGAGAGAAGTTTTCACACATAACTTTGCGTGTAATGTTAATTTTATGTCTCAATAATTAAAGCATTCATCCAAAATTCTATGCAGAATATGCGGCGATTTTTCTAATTTGTCACGACTTATCTTGTATACTTTTGCGTTTCTTAGTGTAGATGGTACTTAATTTTGTTTTTTAAAGAGTAAATTTTGCATAATTTTGTGTTTTTAAGCGTATATCTTACATAATGTTAGCGATTCTTAGCATTGCTCTGGCATTTTTTCAATCCTAAGACCCCTGTCTCTAAAACTCGGACACTGAACTCCTGCTTGCATGGCGCCTCGTCTACAACTCTTATATGGAGCCTGCTTTTTTTCAATTCAGTTATCAATTTTCCCGCTGCTATTCGCACTCTAGTCGTTTGCTGTATGCAAACGTCTTTTTTGTAAACCTAAGAAAACATTTGGCTTCATTACAGCACTTCTGAAGTTTTTTAGCAACAAAAGTATGTATAGTAAAATTATGCCTCTGTTCCAGTTTAGGCTTTGATAATCGAAAATGATGCAAACAAAAATATAAGAATCAAAGACCTGAAAAAATGTGATACAAACATAAGAAGTACAGCAAAGAACTGGTGAAAAGTACCTCAAGAGTTGATTTTTAGGATCAACATTTTCATATTCGCTTGTCAGACATTATTCATACAAAGCGGGGTCGAGAAATACTGCAAATTTATCTAAGATAAACGAAAAAAAGCTATGAAGTGTTCGAAAACTCACCGCAATTCTCTCACAATTTTGCACTGAAAGCGTTGAATTTACGTCACTACATTCAAAGTATTCAAAGCCAAAATATTCGAGGAAATGACGGACACTTTCGAAATTGGAAACACGAGATATTGCTTATCGTGCATAATTTTCCTTTTGTGAGCGTAGATCTTACATAATTTTGCATTTCTAAGCGTAAATCTTGCGTACATTTAGTCTTTCTACTCTTTTCTCTCGCGTTGTTTGCAACCCTTAGTATCTTTTGTGAGACTCAAACCACCATATCCTGAATGCTTGTCACACATTCTACACCTGTTCCGCGACACTTTACTTTTCTGTTTTCTGAAAGAAGGTATTCTTTAAGATTTGGACTCTAATTTCACGCTATATAGCGTTTCCAAGTTTAGATGCTACATAACTTTTGCGTGGAATTTAGCCGGTATCTTACCCAATTTTGCGTTTATAAGGTGGATCTTATGTATTTCTAGCATTTCTAAGCGTAGATCTCACATAAATTCAACGCTTAACATCGGGATATCATCTTAAAAATTTAGCGTTTAATAAAGCGTTAGTCTTACGCAAATTCAACGCTCAAATTTTACGATAAGAAAAAACGTACCTACCTAACAAATCTATAGAAAATGTTTTGGGAAATGTTGGTGGGTCTGGGGCAGGTAGGTAGCTTGCTGAGGGGATAATCTATCAGGTAGATTTTTGAAGGTAGCTGAGGGAAGCGTTACCACGTTTGGGGTTGGGGTTGAGGGAGGGGTATGTAGTATATGGGGATAGGTGTAGTTATGGGGGTATAATGTTCTGGTGACTGGTTTGGATAATGAGGAGGAGTTTGATAGTTCAGGCGTAGATAGTCACGGGTGTAGGGTTAGGTTTTTGTATTTGGGTGCGGGCAAGGTAGTGGCTGTGTGTGGGAGCAGGGGGTGGGGGTGGGGGTGATAGGTGGGCGCGAGTAATATTGTTTGAAAAGTATGGATTAGTGCACCAAACATTAACCCGACAAAATCAGTGTTCCTACACTAAAACCAGCAAAAATTTTCCCTTTAGAAAAAATTTTCAAAATTGTTTTTCACATTTACCACCGCTTACCTATCACCAACCCTGCCTTCACACACACACATACACACATTTATATCTTGCGTACGCCCAAACACAAATATCTAACTCTCCCCCCATGTTACATAACTACCCCCGGCCTGCCACTCAAACCAAAAGCCCTTTCTATAGTTGTGTTAGGCAGGTAATGTTTTTGTTTTTTTTTTCTTATCGCAAAAATTTAAAAGGTGATCAACGTTTAAAATGGCAAATTTATGTAAGATCAACGCCAACGTTACCGCTAAAATGCGTAAAACCTACGTTTACAAACGCATATTTATATATTATCAGCCTTTATTTCAAAGCAAAATTATGTAACATCAGCGCTAAATTCAGTGCAAAATTATGTAAGTTCTACGCTTATAAACGGTAATATCTTTTTTTCAACTACTCAAGCGTAGAGCTTACAAAAACTCAAGTCTTTCACCGTTAATTTTACATAATTTTGAGGTTTTTTAGCGTTAATATCTCGGCCGGGGAGTAAATGTCTTGCCGGAACAACAGTGCTATAATGGTTGCCTAATAAAACGCACAAATTATAGTTCATGCTGATATGAGATCCATTGCTCTTAACACTTCGAATTTGCAACCATCTCTTGCGAGAATTACGGAAGGATTTGCATGCGGCAAGCGTAAGGATTTGCATGAAGCAAGCGTAAGAATTAGTTTATGGGATCACAAAGACAAATTATGTAAGCGATTTTGCTGGTTCAGCTG
Source organism: Convolutriloba macropyga (assembly GCF_964194025.1). NCBI lineage: Eukaryota > Metazoa > Xenacoelomorpha > Acoela > Convolutidae > Convolutriloba > Convolutriloba macropyga. The sequence continues at coordinate 25,041,738 of NC_134472.1, forward strand.
TTTTCTGTGGACATCAATTTGGTGAAAGCTAAGAAATGCCATCAAAATTTCACAATTAATTTTCAGAAGTCAATCTTTTCCAAAAACTTCAACTTAGAAATACGAGAGATCATTATTCTTGCTTCAGAGAAAAACTAAACAAACACCAATTATTGTAAAGTTGGTTCTTCTATAACACAATTGGTTGTTCTATAATCGTAGTTATTCCGATTGAGACCGAATGGTTAACTTGCAAGCTTTTGAACAAGCAAGACAAATCAGGGAATTTACAAGTTCTCAGAAGTAAACCATTTGAATTCTATCAGGGTATTTTATGTTGCATACAGTAATGCTGTGATCATGTAGTTGAAATTTTTGTTTTTTTTTCTGTTTTTTTTTCTATCATCCATTTTTGAATAATTTAACTGACGTCTACATACATATCATCAATAGCGAAATTAAAATTCTCTTAGATGTATTCAAAAGCCTCTATATATTTTTCTTTTTCATTTTTTTTTTCAAAAAATTATATACTATTGAGTAACTGATGTACCATGAAATTCCACTTTTTTGAACCAACAGTCAGTTATTGAAAATTTCATTTCAATTTTGATTTCTAGACTGAATGATTCATGCATTTTCTCTCAGACTAACTCGCTGATCACTTTTTCGTGAGTTAATAAGAATTAACGGTATCAGAGGAAAGCTCTTGGTATTGGAACTACCCGTTGAGGGTGTTTCTCTGTTTTCTTTACTTCAGGAAATAAATTTATAGACTGAGATTTCCCCATTATATTAAATTTCCAGCGTTTTCCAAAAACATTTTAACATGGTACTACAAAAGTTTGTGTTGCTTCAAAACAGCCTTTATATAAACAAAAAACTTAAAATTATTCTAGTGATTCTATTTATTAACCGAAAATTGTCTCCTTCTATTTATTTCATCAGTTGAGTTGATTTATTACTTGTTCTTTGCAAAAAACCGTCAAACATTTTAAACGAGCATTATTCTTATTCTTATTGTAATTCAAATTCCCTAATTTTTTGTATTTCTTGATCCCGTACACTAATCGTCTTGTCTACCTAAGAAATCCAGATAAAATTTAATGTTAACCTGCCAGAAATCCCAACTTAGACTTGTTGAAACCCATCCAAGTTATAGAGTAAAGAGGGTTTTTCTTACAGTATTACTATTTTCACATCTTTTCTCTCTCTTATTTTTTATCACAAGTTCGAATTTAGGCGTATTTGAACAAACCTGAAAACATCATATCATGTAACAAATGTTGTTTAACAATGAAACTCGGATGGAGTGCGCCATTTTTACATTGAGGTCTCTGGTAAATGAACGTGGCGTTTTATCAGAGTTTATGGGGGTAGACGAGACAATTAGTGCAGGGGATCAATAGTGCAAAAATTATGGTTGAAATTTGATTTTAGTTTGGAGTAATTTTGCCTCCAAAATTGAATTTTTATTTCGTAATAGCCAAGGTTGTTATCTTACAGTCACCATTCAGTATACATAGAATCTACTCGGGTTATATTAATTTTTTTCATATGCAAATATTTTTGGTTTTATTTAATTTATTCAAATTGGAGACATATTCATCAAGAACAGTACACTTCACATCAATCAAACGGTCAACTCGCCAAAGAACTCTTGTGGGACATGTCCTTGCTAAAATTGACAAAAAGTAGACGTAGTCACTATAAGAAGAAAAGTGCATTTTTTACAACAATAGTCAACAAAGTGCTTAATTATTTTTTCTTTCCTTAATATATACAGCAAATTTTTTTTCAGTGTGAAACATCAAAACAAGAAAATTACATTTTCATGCAACAAACAACATTTTGCTTAGAATTATTATTAAACAACCGAGTTTCGTAATTATGAAAAAAACAAAAGATGGAATCAAAAGTACATGAAACTGGAAGCAAAATCATTGCCAAAGGACCACATTTTTGGTTTGTGGTTTTTCTGATGATAAACGCCAGAAGAAAATTCGTGACCAACAAAATTCTTTCGATCAATATTTTTCAATAAACAAAAAAGTTACGCCAAAATTTTTAAACTTTGGCGCTGTGCGAAGCAGAGCTTTTTGATCTCATTGAATGGAATTTGGATTTCACTTTGAAAATTTCAGATTGTTAATTGAATTTTTGTTACATTAATTGAATTGAAAAGTGTGGAAAAAGGGTTAAATTTGTTACTTTTTCATGAGGAAATTTTAACCGCGATGAAATGTTTTAATACGCTAAATTAAATATTTTGAGTTCTTCCTGATGAGTTTTCTAACTTTATTAAATATGTGTGCATAGTGTCAAAACAAAACTAGGGTTTTTCTTCCAATCATTTCTAGTGAAAAAGTTTCACCGAGAAATTTTCTTAATTAATTATAAGTTAACCAAAAATTTTTGGACAACAAAATGAATTTACAATTTTTTTTTCATTTTTGTTGCAAAATTAAACTGTAAATTAAAAAAACTAGTTGAAATCTCGATAAAATTTTCTTGATAAATATTGTAAAAAATTTTCAATTAATTTTTCGAACCTAAAAAAACAATTGCTAACAAATTTAATTTTCCTAAAATGAGGGATAAATTGATGTATTGTGATCTATGGTTTCCAATTTAGTGCTTGTCATTTCAGCAATGCGAGCACAGCGTCATAAAAGCACGTCAAGTGGGCCAAAATTAACAACTTCTGCTTGGTTTATCCATAATTCGTGTCCATTCCACAGAAAATTTAATATAACGGATTAAATCTGATTAATTCAAGCGTCTTTTGTCCCAATTTAATGCTAAACTTGCGATTTATGTCACAAGGTCAAAATTTGTCTTATTTTTCAATTTCTTTGTCTTTCCTGACAGCTATTGAACCTAAAATTGCAGTGCAGTACCTGGAGAGGGGTGGGTTGGAGTACGGGGGGGGGGTATGCTTAACTAAGTGTATAGATTGATTGGAAAAACGAACATAAGTAAAAAGTAAACTGGCGCCGCGTGCCATAACTTATTGCGCTTTCTTCTTTTATAAACTCCTTTTATCAATCAGATAAATTGCTCAAGCTTTTCCCTTTAACTACTTCCTAAAAAACGTTTTTAAACCATTGTATCTTATGAGTTCCATATAATACACAAAATATGTTTAATAACCGAAACAAAATTAATTGAGATTTTTCTCTACTATTTTTGGAAAAAATTTCTTGCCTCATTCAATTTTTTTTTCTAATTTTGCCTTATCTACAAACATCAAAAAAGCCTGACTTTACCATTTTTGAGTATAATAAACAACAAACAAACGTGAACAACTAATAAGCAATACACACCCCGCTGTTTTAGCAAGTACAGTTTATGAATGGAAAAATTGGCGGTGGAAATTGAGCGCCGGGCGAACGTGAGCGAGAACAAATGTGAATTGAATCCTTCGATTTTCCGTGGCTTTATTAACACTTGCTTTTCTCCTTTAATTTAGTCTCGCTCTCTGATTTACCCCCTCTGATTAGGGTTATTTTCAAGGTAAAGCTTATCCAATCAAATTGACGCTATTCCTTCAGCTTTCCCTGAAATTCCGCGGGCCATTTCCGCAAAAATCCTTGAAGTTATTTAAGTCATTTATTTCAGCCCCCTTTTTCGCCCCGGCTCGTTTTCTGGCTCAGTTTTTTTTCCTCAAATAAAATTCTTCAAAACAGCTTATTTTTAAAATAAAACTTCCCTATCCTTCCATGGCAGAAAAGTTATTCCTTTTATAAAAAAAAACAGTTTTTCTTTAAATTTAGAAAAATAATTTAATGAAAAGTTTACAATTACAATTTATTTCAGCTCCAGAAATATATGTATTTTTATATAAAACTGATTTAATTGACCTTTTCATTTAAATTGATTCTATTTCCTAGAGTTTATTTAACCAACAAACAAAGATTTTTTTTCAAAGTTTTGCAGATTAATTTCAATTTGATGACATTTTATATATTCGATAAATTTGACATGCTTAACAGTTTTCTTCCTGAAAAAAAAAATCAATCGAATTATGTAATCGCTGAAACCTTCATTTGTTGAAAAATTTGTTGTTAAATACGCATATAGTGTGTTCAGATTGCAAAACTTATGCTATTAGTGTTAATTTTTCTTTTAAAAAATATATTTTTAGACTCTAAACAGCGAATGAGTATTAAAATACTATTTCAAACTTTCCATTAAAGTGTTCCGTTTGAAAGTGACGTAAAAGTGTCTAAACAATCAGTTCTTACCAATTTCTGTATTTCCAAAGTTTATTACAAATCATATAACGTAATAAATTCTTAAGGTTTTGTAATAACTGTTACCCGCTGTTTATTTCTTCAGCTGAAGTAATAAGCGAAGACATGTTTTCCATTCCCCTTGATTTTCCTTTATTTAACCCTAAAAGTCTAAATAAATTTACAAGTCACGATTCCATAAACATTGCACTCGATCCAAATAGTGATCGTGTCTGATTCCTTCAAATTTTACCCCTGGGAATTCACGCGGTGATGCCTGCAACCCAAATTAGCCGGAACCCTAAGTAACCGAATTTTATCTTTAACTTAATCGCCTCAATTTGAAATTTTATCTTTACAAACGGTACAAACCCTTAAAGCTGAAAATTTTACACGTTTATGATCTATAATTAAAATTTCACACCATTCTAACCTTCAATTTTATATGGTGACCGTTTCTCCATAACAATACTACTTCTTGTGATTAGTTTGGCTACAATATTTCAATCGATAGTTTGCGAAAAAGGGAAATTCTGGTTTTACTTGTCTTCCATAAATTGGTTTACCAATTCCTAATAGGCTGTTTTAAACTGGTTGTTCTAAACAATTATGAAGCATTGTAGCAAATTTTTGTTTTGTCTACGTTGGCAAAGAAAACATTAGTATTCAAAAGCTGAAATGTTTCATTATTATAAATTTGTTTACTTATTTTCATTCTAATAATATCAACAATCTCTAAAAGTATTTCTTTTGGGCTTCTATTCAAACTTTAATCATTCCAGAAAAGTTTTAAAATTATTTTCTTATTTTTTTGTTCATTTTCTTGTCGACTACAATTGAGCTACATACAAGCGAAATAATTCTTGTTTGGGTATTCTTATGAGTTTTTCATTCGGCAAATTTTCCGGTATGATCTAATCAGCGTATTATTTCAGGTATTACGTAATACTTTCTTGTTCATTTAGCGTCGACTTTGATCATAAAACATTCTCCGTAGACTTGTTACAAAATAAACGCACGAGGGGAAGTTGAGAATGATTTATGATATTTACACCGACGTTACTTCACGCTTTTGTCCCAATTAACAAAGGCGACAAATTAGTTGCAGACAATTTAGTTAAAGCTTTGATTTATTTGACTTTGAGGAAATATTTTGAAATTGGCTCGTTACGTTAGCTGATTATTTGATAATTGATTAAAATAGAGAAGTTTTTCAGCGATTGTATTTTTTTGAAGGTAAGAATCGGTATTCACTAGAAAAAGTTAGCACCTTTTGTATAGACAGACGGTAGTAAAAATCCAGCTCGGATATTTATTCAAAACTCTGTCTGATGTCACTAGTAAGACAGAACAACCATAAAATGTGGGCACGATAATTTTGGCATAGATTGATAAGCTTAACTGGGCTAGAAATATGAAAATTTGAAAACCAAGAAAACAACAGGAATATGGTTTATAGATGATGCGCAATTTCAAAACCTTAAGACTAATGCTTGCTGTAATATTTGGCACACAAGGTTTACACTTATACATATGTAGAGGTATATAAAGAAAGCATAAAGTTTTGCAGGAGAACGAGAGAACGAGAAAAACAAATTTGTTTAGAAGAGGAAGTGGAGAAAAACGAAACTATTTTCTTCTAATAGCTGAATAATTCATCATTTGATCAATGATGGTCCACTTTTTGACTGCTATTTGTTTAATCCCCAATCATTTCACCCATCTATCATTTCACCGAGCTTAATTCTTTTTTTATAGATTTGGTACCATTAGCATTGGTACTATAATCATTTGACCATGCTTCGGTGGCTATAGCCTTGCTTCTGCGGGCCCGTAGGACAGGATATGAAACAGTCACACCCAATTATGGGGTACTTTATTCGCTTAAATATGAGAAAACAAATTTATGCTTTCGACTACTAAATTTTTGAACGAAATGATATGTTTTTAACATAAGCGGGGTAAAATGAATGGGGTGAAAAGAATTAGAACCAAACGTACAGTTTAATTCTCGAATTTCTATGATTAAAAATCTCTGCAATAAATGTAGTTTCCACGTCAGTCATGCACTGTGGTTTTTGAAGAAAAAAATTGCAAAAAATTGCTTCAATGAAATATATTCTACTTGACTATTAAAAACAAAACAGGCATGATTTTAGGAAAATGCTCTTTCACACCTATGTTTTTTGTTTAGTTCGCATTAGGAAAAATCCCGACGTTTTCGAACAATTAATTTTCGGTGAAACTCAAGACATCTACTCAAATTTTAGTATTGATGTGCACAATTCAGTATGTGATTTCTTAAAAATGTCTTTTCAGAGGAGCCTGGAAAAGCTGTATGATGCAAGGGGAATTTAATTGGTGTAAAGCTGGCGGCAACCCATATTGAATCCAGCTATGAATGCGCTGATTAATTTGTATCAATCTAATTTTAATTGATATCTTTTCAGGTAGTGTTAAGGTTTTTTTAACTGATTATAAGCTTTTTAATTTGGATATGGAAAACTGGTTGTTGCTATTATTTTTCTAAAACCAAATCTGAGAAATTCAAGAAATCAGTATCTGTATATCTTTTTTTCGCAAAATTTTTAAGTTTTTTTTAAAAAATGAAAACATATATATGAAAAAAAGGAAAAATCAGCTGGTATTAATTAGAACACGTAGTTTGTTGACGGTGTGGTACTCTAAATGGCGATGTACAATTGATGTATTAAATGGCGATGTACAATTAACAAATTGTGTTAACTTCAGAAGCTTTGAATTATTGTCCAGATTTTTGTCTCAAAAGATGCTGGAAAAGTAAAGTTTTAGATTATCTTTAACCCATTCATTACAATTCCATCTTATCGCTATTGACAAGGTGTTAACACGAGAAGGGCTAAATGAATAGGTGTGAAAATAATTGGAGTCAATCAAATAGCTCAGTGTTAAAATTTTGACTTAAATACGTTACAATCAATGTACATTTGTGGTTTTTGGATAAAAAAATTGCGAAAGACTGGTGAAGTGAAACAAAACGAATGATTTTAAAAAAGATCATTAATGTTCTTTTATACCTCTTTTTTTTGTTTAGATTGCATTTAGGTCCATTGACACTTTTAAACAATTAATTTTAATTGAAACTCGAAACGTTTTTTAAAAATATTATAACCGCTGTACACAATTGGGTACGTGATTTCATAAAAATCTCATCTCAGAGGAGCTTAGAGATGTTCTTTGATACAAGTATTGTTGACGATAAAGCTAGTATGTGCTAGTAACACAAAAAGAATACTGAATGTATGTCAGAAAACTGGAAAATCCAGCTGGTATTAATTAACGCACGTAGTTTGGAATTTCTTGAAGTCGATAACGTATAAGGTTGTAATTTATTTGTTTTGGGTACTCTCAGTGGCAATGTACATCGATCACTAACACTGTGTCAAATTGGTGTGCAATTGTTGTCTCAAAAAATGCTGGAAAAGTAACGTTTTAGATTATTTTTATTCAATTTTTTACTCTTCTTTCTTATGGTAGACTCCTTGACTTAGTGGCCGTGGGACCTGATAACAAGTTGTCACAATAAAATATGGCTTCGGGCTATTTTGAGAATTTTTGGAGTTTGCTTCTGCTGGAGTGGTATTAGCAACCAATGTTCCATCATCCAATTATCTTCAGTTCCAGCTTGTGGTCTGTTGTTAATCGGCATTTATAGTCATTAGATCTGAGTACTTTCACGTTATCTTAACCAGCAAGGTTTAGCGGTTTTTTTACACCAGTCTAACAGATTGCCAAAATGCCTATGCTTGTCGTTTGAAGGTTATTGGATTCTCCGTTTGCAATTTTTAACGCAACAGACGATCCTTTTTATTTTATTTACCAGGAATGCAATACAGATTTTTTCTGTTTTTTTTCACATTTTGTTTTTTTTCGACGAAATATTTCGCTTTTCCGTGATACATTTTTCATGTGCAACGGTTTTACTTTTTCTTTCGTCGAATGATTTCTCTTCCGAAATCATTTTTATTGAATTAAAAACACAGATAATAACGTTTACATTACTGCTTTCATGGTTTAATTTCAATCTACCTTTTTGCACGTACTTCATGTGGCTGTTTTGACGCGAGATTAGTTCACAAAAGGATAACTTATAGACACCCCTTCAAGGTGTGAGGAATGGTCACAAATAGATTAGTGGGATAATTAGTTGGGCTCAGACTGCGCTATAACCATAAGAAGATCATAAGAATTTCGAGACGAGTCTGTGGTGATAAAAATTGTGTGTGATAAAGAAGCAGAACTATACACCAGTTTTTATTTCAAGAAAAGTTTCAGAGAAAAACGTTCAAAATAGTAAATTAGGTCACAGTTTGTTCATCTGTTAATATCATCTGACAAATTAAAGCGCAAATTTTTCAGTGAAATCTCTTTTAATCGAATCTCAATCGATTTAAGGAACCTTGTTACGCTAAATATTTGAACAGCGTTGCAACACTGATATGCAAAATATGTAAGACATTAGGCTATTATTATAAATGCACTCCCTACCTGGCCTAAATTTCTTAATTCATTTTCAGGAGAGGTGTTCATCCAACGGCCAGAACTCCTCTATAAATATCATGTAAATTTCTCTTGAACGCACGAACTAATCGTTCTTTTGTTAGAACAAAACTTAGCCTGTACATCAGAAAGCAGTTTGATGATTTTCTTTGACAAAAAAGAATAATTTGATCTGAGCCTGCAAAACTATCAACTAAACCAACTTCAATTTTTTTGAAAACTTACTCTACAACAATTTTTAGTTTATTTCATACATGCAATTTCAATTGCGTGATTTATTTTTTTAAAAAGATATCAGATTTTTAGTTCTTTTTATGTTAAGTCAGAAGGATTTTCATACTCATACGGATAATCTCTCGGGCGCTTTGTTATGATCGAAATTGGGGCCACAAGATTAACAATCTCAGTAGAAAAGAAGCAATTCGTACTATGTGTTTTCTTACAAAATAAATGGGACAACGAGTTTTCTTCTGAAACATTACAGCAATGCTTATAATGACTTTATCAATATCTCCTCATTTTTATACGAGGGTTTGATCCGAAGACAAGAACCCCGCTATGCACCAGAGATTGTAGGCATGGTCTTATAGCGTTCTCTGTTTAAACATGGCGCAACCAATGTACCAGTGGACACTTTGAAATTTTTATTGACCTAAATTGGATTTGTTGATCTGAGATGGTAAATCTGTTATCTCGCCTAGCTTCCAAATTGTAGAAATAATGCTCAACAACTTTTGTTTCGTTTCATACATGCGTTTTCAATTTTTTTATTTAGATTTTTGAGACCTCAGATCTTTATTTTTTCTCTTTTCAATCAACCGTTGTCTTAGCTTATTTCAAAACTTCTGATGATTTGCTCTAAGAAATTGGTTTCCTTTCATACATGCATTTTGTAAAAATCATAATTGCATTTTATATAATAGTTTTCTTCTTTGAGATGAAAGACATTTAGTTGTTCTGTTTCAAGTCAAAGTAGTTATTTTAATTGAAGATAGAGTAACTCGGTTTGGGTGTTGTCACATGCTATGAGAATATTTTCAACGTCAAATTTAATTATTTTTTTTTACTCAGAACATTACTTTAACTACCCGGAACCTCGTGTCACGCTATTTCAGTACTGATTCATTAGAATCCAAAGGCAAAACGTTAAATCAGTACTGAATCAGAGTGACCTAAGGATATATTTAACTCGCATTATGTGCAGACAAATCCAAGAAACAATTTTTTTCATGAATCGTCATTGGGCATCTTAGTTTATTGTTTTTTGCTGATCCTAATAAAATCATAGAAAAAAATAAAATTTTCGAAAATCATAAAATTTCTCTAACTTGTCGCGCCATCAGGCAAACAACCAGGTAAAATTGCGTACCTCAATAAATCTAACAGTAGAGCAAAAAGAGGGGGAGGAGTCAATTAATCTAGGGGGGAGAGGAAGGGGGCCAATTAATATGCTTATTTGAGTACAATTAGTACAAATTATAGGAGTATTAGCCAGTATAAAGCCAGCCTGTATAGAGGTTCAAACAGGCCCTGAATAAAATGGTTATTAGCCAGGTTCATTTGCCAGCCTGTATTGAGGCTCAAGATTTTGAATACACTGCCATTGAGCGAGGGAATAGGGGGTCCATTAATATGCTGTACCGTTCGACTACTTATCCGCTCACTCTTGAACCCCCCACTCTTGAGACCCCCTTCTTAACACACCTCCCCCTACTTTTATCCCGACTTTTTGGAGGTTATTCTGTGAAAATGCAGGACGTTTTGGACCCTCCTGAACAGCTGGAAGCTTAGCCAGGAGCGTCAAGAATTGTCAATACCTGCGATCAAATCGTCCTGAAATTGAGCCCAAACAGTAGGGTGGTTTTCGAATTGATCAATTTTACAGGATAGTTGAATTCATATTTAAAAACAAAGGAAGTGATGGGGACAACGAGGTGGGTTGGAAGAGGGGAAAATTTGGAGAAACTATTTTCGAGAAATCAAATCCCATTTTCAAATGCAGAGTTTGTGAGTAGCTGGTGATTTTGTACTGCAAATTGTGTATTACTGTTCACTGCTGTGTATTTTTGTCTAAAATTTTGTGGTAGTGTGTATATCAAGGTGTGCAATTGTGAAAGTGTGTTCAATTGTGTTCAATTGTGTTCGATAATGTTAGCATATTGTTTTAACGTTTCAACTATGTCAATGTTTTTTTTTTCCGATTTATCGGCTTTTTTTCGACTCCTCGGATCTGTTTCAAAGCTAAGGTTATCATATTGACGCTTCGGTGAAAAAAATGGTCAATTTGACGAACACCCGGAAGTTTGGGTGCAATTTGAGGACGGTTTTGTGATGAGGCCTGTGGTGGCGGCTGGTCCACCTTCCAGCTCTGTAGCAGGGTTCCAGACCTCGTGAATTTTCACAGAAGCGGCAGAATGTCAGTACGTCCGGTCTTGAATGTCAGTACCAGGATGAGAATGTTACAGAAGAATGTCCAGGAGAATGTCAAGGAGCGGCAGAATTTCAGAACTTTCAGTCGATTTTCAGAATACGAATTTTTGTCAGTTAACGAAAATATGACTGAAACAGCAAAAACTGAAACGAAAAACTAGCTGAAAAACAATTTTTGTACTTATTTTTTGAATTATTCTGTAGTTTTCAATTTTTCTTCAATTTGATGTACTTTTAGTGCTTTCAAATGGATAGTCATCAGGATAGTTGATATCAGTGAAATTTTCAAGCTCAGAGAAAATTCAGAGTGTGGGTCATAAAATTTTCATTCTACTCAGAGAAATTTCATAGAGCTTTTTATACTGTAAAGAATTTTTGCAGAAAGACGTTCTGAATTCACCATGATCAGTTCAAAAAGTGACATCATCAGAATACAGAAGAAAATACAGAATGAAAAGATTCTGAATCATTGCTGAAGTTTTTTTGCGAGGAACGTCCGGGTATACACCAGTGAGCAGTTTGTTATACTCTTTAAAACAAAATTTATTAATTTGTCCTGCGATTTTTAACCTGTAGTCTAATTCAACTTCCACGATTTTTGTGAAACTTTGCTCAAAATTAATTTTTGTTCCAGTCATTTACGCTTTTCCAGTGGTATGATATTTTATTTTTCGAGATGTCAGATTTTGGGGAAGCAAATGGGGATGCAAATTTAAGTTGAAACTCAAAGTTCGGGAAAATATGAAATCGGGTACTATAGGAAAACGCTCAACTTTTCGACAATCTTTACAGTCATTCACTGACAAATGACGGGCAAGGGACCGGAGTTTCGGCAAATATTTGACTTTTGAGTCGTTCACGATCCGGCAGCATCGGGTCGGAAAATTCAATCTGGAAATTTTGTGCCATATTAGGATAACACGGTTCCACTAGATTTTTTGGACAAAAGGCGAAGTTTGTTTTCAGTTAGTGAAATCCGTTCAAGAAAATTTTTGTCCGTTTTTTGAAATATAAATATCTAATCAGGGCCCGGCATTTGATGTATATTAGTTTAAATTGATTCCTTCCACTGTACTGTCATCCTTTTGATTGTTGAAAAATATCAAACTAGTGTGAATACCTCTATGCTCATGTGGAAAAATGGGAAAAAACTGATATAATTGTTTTTTCTTAATAAGCATTTCTACATGTTAGTTGTCCCCAATAAATAACAATCTGCAGAAAGGAATCCCCAATCGCATTTCACCTCTACCATATTTTGGTAAAAAGTTTATCAGTATTCAATCTTCTGATCATGTTCCGACCTTGGACAAGTCAAAATTTGAAGAATTGTTAATTTCCTAACTTTCCTTTAAATAGCTATTTTTCCTTTATTTTAATGGATGCACAAATAATCGATAACTTGGCTGCAAACACTGCAAATTATTGGCCTTTATAATTTAGAACCAGCTATCAGGCAAGAAAATCAATATTTCTGAAACTGTACATTATTAACGTCTTTTTTAATCGGTTTGATTAATTGGCTACGCTCATTTTCCGATTGAAGTTTGGTTTTAAAAACAGTGCTTGCAGAACTAAAGTTTACTTAAAAGATTTAAAAATAAAAAAATTTGGAATTTTACTAATTTTTCATGATTCTTTGCAAACATTAAAGCATATCTATATCAAATAAGTTATATTGGCTTTTAAAAATTTACAGAATATTCACTTTTTTCACGTATTCAGGTTGAGTTTAAAATCTATAAACTCAATTGCTGACGTCATTCAAATGTTCAAAAGAGTTTTTCGTCAAAAAATTTTTCATTCTTTCCAACGGTTCTAGATTTTTTAACATTTTATTATCTAAGATAACGTGAAACGGTTTGGTTAAATAATTGGTAGCATTTCTTGACAAACATATCAAATTGCTCTCACATGCCAGACAGGCACCTAGAATATTTACGAAAATGTGCTTCAGATTTCTCAACATAAGAAAAAAATAACCTTTTATTATCAATTTATGACGTAAGTTTCGCAGTACATCACCCCCCGTACCTTGGTCTACGACTAATCCAGCGCTGTAACATTAAATTTTTCATTCTGATTTTTTGCCTGACACTTGTTCTGTTCATGTCAGTTTTGGGAATTTATAGTCTGTTTTAAAAGATGACTCATTAGGGCATGATTTTGTTTATATGAATTTTATCTGAGCAGCAAAAAAGCGCGGCTGAATTTTATCGGGGCATTATTATAAGGCGGCTGAAATTTAGCGGCACATGAATAAAAAGCGGCTGACTTTCATCTATGCATGAACCGAAGGCTACGGATTTGCATCTGTGCAGCATAATTATAATTGCTCGCCCGTATTATTTACTTAAGTGTTGTCTCAAGTGGCAATTAAAACGCGCTCTACTCTATACTCATGACTACAGTTTGTTACTCAAAACTGCGTTTACATGCGCTATGATGACTCTGACTCTAGTAAAAAGCATCAACGGAAAATATCTAGTTAAATGTGGAAAAAAGTGAAAAATATGAATTAAATTGAATTGAAAGTGAATTAAATGAATTGAATGAATGAATGAATGAATTGAAGAGTTTCACTTTGAAGTGAATGAATTGAGTTTGAGTTTCACTTTCACAGGTCACTTTCACAGGTCACTTTCACTCTAACTTAAACTCTCCTCGCCATTCTCTGTATTCTCCCCGGTGCACGTACGTGACCTTGTCATCAATGAGTCTTCAGTTGCAGCCGGAAATAGTTGCTGCAGTGGCTTCACTGAAGTCTGAATAAGTGAAGAGGGTGACTCGTAAATCTCCATCTTCATCAGCAGAGGCCCTCTGAGTTACGAAAGGTTGCAAGCAAAGTAAAATTGACCTGAAACAAAGGAAAGCGAGCCGGCCGATACTGAAAACAAACAAAATACACTTGAATACATGACAGCTTCTAGGAAAGACAAAGACCGAACAAATGACATCAATTAAAGCGGATAGAAGCAATAAGAGTCAAAATCTGATAACAATGTACAAAACTATTTAGGAACTATCAAATTCTCGGATCACTGAGAGGATTAGGGCTGCCATATGGCGATACCCTTCTCCATACTTATCGAAGTGGTATCTACAGTTATCATCGAAATCTTCCCTTCTGACTATTCTAGTACTTTTAAGTTGACTTCCTAATTGGTTCCTCAGGAACATATTGTTTTTAGACACCATTTCTGGGGGCAAGTCTTTCCTTCGCATGTTCCCTGCAAAAATGACTTTCGTGGGCCAAATTGCATCTCGAAACTCCATGAATTTCAAACAAATATATTGCACAGATTTGGTTTTTGCATCATTATCCCCGACAATCACAAATACACCTTTGTATTGCCTTGCGTCTGTTACAAGGCTCATTAAATGTTGACATCGTCGACCTCCTTCTCCATCGTATTTTACACTATAAAAACACATTTTTTGAGCCAGTTTAAGCAAGCAATATTCAGATATGCAGCAACAGAGTTTTCTCACCCGAATTCTTGCAAGAGCAGATCTTGCTCAAGATACTCCTTGGTGTCCCGAAGATTCGAGTCGCCAATGATCAAGTACTCATTCTGATAAAAAATTTTAATTTTAAATGATTTTTTCTATATGATGGAGCAAAAAATCGACCCCCCCAGCCTAGGTTTTTAAACTCTTACTTTCACCTTCTTCCATATTATACTTGCGACGTTTAAAAAAAACAGTTGCGTGCAAATGAAACTGAAAAGTTCAAAGAAGGCAAAAAATAGTGAAAATATTGAAATTTTTTAATTTTAAATCATTTTTTCTTTATGATGGAGCAAAAAATCGACCCCCCCAACCTAGGTTTTTGAACTCTTACTTTCACCTTCTTCCATATTATTCTTGCGACGTTTCAAAAAAAATAGTTGCGTGCAAATGAAACTGAAAAGTTCAAAGAAGGCAAAAAATAGTGAAAATATTTAAATTTTTTAAATTCAAATGATTTCTTCTATGTGATGGAGCAAAAAATCGACCCCCCCCCAACCTAGGTTTTTGGACTCTAACGTTCACCTTCTTTCAAATTATACTTGCGACGTTTTAAAAAAAAAATAGTTGCGTGCAAATGAAACTGAAAAGTTCAAAGAAGGCAAAAAATAGTGAAAATATTGAAATTTTTTAATTTTAAATCATTTTTTCTTTATGATGGAGCAAAAAATCGACCCCCCCAACCTAGGTTTTTGAACTCTTACTTTCACCTTCTTCCATATTATTCTTGCGACGTTTCAAAAAAAATAGTTGCGTGCAAATGAAACTGGAAAGTTCAAAGAAGGCAAAAAATAGTGAAAATACTGAAATTTTTTAAATTCAAATGATTTTTTCTATGTGATAGAGCAAAAAATCGACCCCCCCAACCTAGGTTTTCGGACTCTTACGTTCACCTTCTTTCAAATTATACTTGCGATGTTTCCAAAAAATTAGTTGCGTGCAAATGAAACAGGAAAGTTCAAAGAAAGCAAAGAATAGTGAAAATATTGAAATTTTTTAATTTTAAATCATTTTTTCTTTATGATGGAGCAAAAAATCGACCCCCCAACCTAGATTTTTGAACTCTTACTTTCACCTTCTTCCATATTATTCTTGCGACGTTTCAAAAAAATAGTTGCGTGCAAATGAAACTGGAAAGTTCAAAGAAGGCAAAAAATAGTGAAAATATTGAAATTTTTTAAATTCAAATGATTTTTTCTATGTGATGGAGCAAAAAATCGACCCCCCCCAACCTAGGTTTTTGGACTCTTACGTTCACCTTCTTCCATATTATTCTTGCGACGTTTCAAAAAAAATAGTTGCGTGCAAATGAAACTGGAAAGTTCAAAGAAGGCAAAAAATAGTGAAAATATTGAAATTTTTTAAATTCAAATGATTTTTTCTATGTGATGGAGCAAAAAATCGACCCCCCAACCTAGGTTTTTGGACTATTACGTTCACCTTCTTTCAAATTATTCTTGCGACGTTTCAAAAAAAAAATAGTTGCGTGCAAATGAAACTGGAAAGTTCAAAGAAGGCACAAAATAGTGAAAATATTGAAATTTTTTAAATTCAAATGATTTTTTCTATGTGATGGAGCAAAAAATCGACCCCACACCAACCTAGGTTTTTGAACTCTTACTTTCACCTTCTTCCATATTATTCTTGCGACGTTTAAAAAAAATAGTTGCGTGCAAATGAAACTGGAAAGTTCAAAGAAGGCAAAAAATAGTGAAAATATTGAAATTTTTTAAATTCAAATGATTTTTTCTATGTGATGGAGCAAAAAATCGACCCCCCAACCTAGGTTTTTGGACTCTTACGTTCACCTTCTTTCAAATTATACTTGCGATGTTTCCAAAAAATTAGTTGCGTGCCAATGAAACAGGAAAGTTCAAAGAAAGCAAAAAATAGTGAATATTGAAATTTTTCAATTTTAATTCATTTTTTCTATATGACGGAGCAAAAAATCGACCCCCCAACCTAGGTTTTTGAACTCTTACTTTCACTTTCTTCCATATTATTCTTGCGACGTTTCAAAAAAAAGAGTTGCGTGCAAATGAAACTGGAAAGTTCAAAGAAGGCAAAAAATAGTGAAAATATTGAAATTTTTTAATTTTAAATCATTTTTTCTATCTGATGGAGCAAAAAATCGACCCGCCCAACCTAGGTTTTTGAACTCTTACTTTCACCTTCTTCCATATTATTCTTGCGACGTTTCAAAAAAATAGTTGCGTGCAAATGAAACTCGAAAGTTCAAAGAAGGCAAAAAATAGTGAAAATATTGAAATTTTTTAAATTCAAATGATTTTTTCTATGTGATAGAGCAAAAAATCGACCCCCCCAACCTAGGTTTTCGGACTCTTACTTTCACCTTCTTCCATATTATTCTTGCGACGTTTAAAAAAAATAGTTGCGTGCAAATGAAACTGGAAAGTTCAAAGAAGGCAAAAAATAGTGAAAATATTGAAATTTTTTAAATTCAAATGATTTTTTCTATGTGATGGAGCAAAAAATCGACCCCCCCCCAACCTAGGTTTTTGGACTCTTAAGTTAACCTTCTTTCAAATTATACTTGCGATGTTTCCAAAAAATTAGTTGCGTGCCAATGAAACAGGAAAGTTCAAAGAAAGCAAAAAATAGTGAATATTGAAATTTTTCAATTTTAATTCATTTTTTCTATATGACGGAGCAAAAAATCGACCCCCCCAACCTAGGTTTTTGAACTCTTACTTTCACCTTCTTCCATATTATTCTTGCGACGTTTCAAAAAAAAGAGTTGCGTGCAAATGAAACTGGAAAGTTCAAAGAAGGCAAAAAAATAGTGAAAATATTGAAATTTTTTAATTTTAAATCATTTTTTCTATCTGATGGAGCAAAAAATCGACCCGCCCAACCTAGGTTTTTGAACTCTTACTTTCAACTTCTTCCATATTATTCTTGCGACGTTTCAAAAAAATAGTTGCGTGCAAATGAAACTGGAAAGTTCAAAGAAGGCAAAAAATAGTGAAAATATTGAAATTTTTTAAATTCAAATGATTTTTTCTATGTGATGGAGCAAAAAATCGATCCCCCCAACCTAGGTTTTTGGACTCTTACGTTCACCTTCTTTCAAATTATACTTGCGATAATTCCAAAAAATTAGTTGCGTGCAAATGAAACAGGAAAGTTCGAAGAAAGCAAAAAATAGTGAAAATAATGAAATTTTTTAATTTTAATTCATTTTTTCTATATGACGGAGCAAAAAATCGACCCCCCCAACCTAGGTTTTTGAACTCTTACTTTCACCTTCTTCCATATTATTCTTGCGACGTTTCAAAAAAAATAGTTGCGTGCAAATGAAACTGGAAAGTTCAAAGAAGGCAAAAAATAGTGAAAATATTGAAATTTTTTAATTTTAAATCATTTTTTCTATCTGATGGAGCAAAAAATCGACCCCCCAACCTAGGTTTTTGGACTTTTACGTTCACCTTCTTTCAAATTAGACTTGTGATGTTTCCAAAAAAATAGTTGCGTGCAAATGAAAACTGGAAAGTGCAAAGAAAGCAAAAAAGAGTGAAAATATTGAAATTTTTTAATTTTAAATCATTTTTTCTTTATGATGGAGCAAAAAATCGACCCCCCCCCCCCAACCTAGGTTTTTGGACTTTTACCTTCACCTTCTTTCAAATTATACTTGCGATGTATCTATCTATATCTATCTATCTATCTATCTATCTATCTATCTATCTATCTATCTATCTATCTATCTATCTATCTTTCTATCTTTCTATCTATCTATCTTATCTATCTATCTATCTATCTATCTATCTATCTATCTATCTATCTATCTATCTATCTATCTATCTATCTATCTATCTATCTATCTATCTATCTATCTTATCTATCTATCTATCTATCTATCTATCTATCTATCTATCTATCTATCTATCTATCTATCTATCTATCTATCTATCTATCTATCTATCTATCTATCTATTTGATTTTTATATATATATATATATATATATATATAATATATATATATATATATATATATCAGTTAATCAAAAATATGCCTAAGAATCATAAAAATTTCTAGGTTAGAAACTTTTAATGCTTTTGTAATCTATCTTCCGATTGACTCATCATTTTATAG